>NC_081554.1:178776065-178841065 GCF_963082655.1 Stomoxys calcitrans
TGTAGATGAACAAATTATACTGGGGAGATACATATGGTAGTGCTAATGAAGGCGCAGCATAGAGGGCCGGGTACAACTAGTCTTCTTATATATAAAAATCAGTTTGTTATTTTTTGTTCGACGGTTTGTTCCGTATAGACTCAAAAACGGCTAAACCGATTGATTGTGTAAATTGGTCATAATTTCTTGACATCTGAGGGGGGGCGGACCCTCCCCCTTATCCCAAAAAAACACCTGCGAAAATGAAAATTAGACCGATCGAGACAATATGGATATCAAATGATAGGTATTGAGGAGTAGAATATGACTATGATACTAAAAATTTGGTCCAAGTACCCAGGAAGAGAGGCCGGGTTGCACTGGCTCTTGCTTAAAAACTGAGTGCCTATGATACTCGATATGACATGGTGAGTTTTTGGCGCCTTTAAATAACCAAAGGCCAAAATGTTCTTACATCGTCGGTCCTATGGACTGCAAGGAAATTGCTCACCTAGGTAAGCTTAAGGAATATCGCTATCTCCACATACCGATGTGGCTACAGTAACAACAACAAAACTACAATGTAAAGTTTTAATAGCGACTTCGCTTGGAGTATTTTTTCTAACCCACAGCGAGTGTTATCAAACATTGAAATGGGGACTACCTGCATTTTAGCAAACTTATGCTTCTTAAGCGACAAAAAAAATCCTTATGGCAACTCTGCCATCAACTAAACTCTCATTCCAACACACATGTCATAGATCCCTATAAGGAAACCCACAGAATTTTTTTGTTTGTAAATGAACAGGAACATCAACAGACCATTAACATAGGTTGGGATCATTTTCAATGCTTGCAGCAGCATGAATAATACAAAGGAAACATCTGTCATCTTAGTAATGCAAGCAAACAATACACCAAGGCATAGCATGCCAGCAAAATAAAGACAAATGCGCATGTGCATAGAGCTAAAACAGCGCATGCCTTAATGGTCACTGCTGCAACTTTGTTTCTTAGTTTTTTCTGCATCTTCTTTCTTTCAAAGACAGATAGATTATGAGTTTACACTTTTCAGTGTAGTTTTTCTTCAAAAGAGTTTTTCCAGTTCAAGCAAAATAAGATTTTACGGTATTTTATTTTTTTTTACTATCTCTTGCCCATTAAAATACCTGTTCGATAAATCATGAAAGTGTTTGAGGAGATTTCTTTGATGTCATAATGCATGGAAGCCATGAAATGGGCGTAAAAGCTATGGCCCAAGCTCAAACATGTCAAGAAAGAATTCGAACTGTACAACAACAATAAACAGGAATAACATCTACCCAAGCGGTAGCAGTCATAATACCAAGAAAAATATTCTTGGTAACAAGTATTGACTAATTATGTATGCATACCACACCAAACTATTAAGCAACAGGTTATTTAGAAACATTTCTGGTGGGTTGGGTCTACCACCACATCGCAGACAAGTAATGGTGATTAAGCAATGACGCAGATTACAGATTGGAGAATATTTTTCTAACATGAAAGTATGGATTTTTCTTATATTTGCAAGTGGCATCTATAGTGATGAAGCCATATTATAAATCGATATGAAGATACTGAATAACTAAATTTTTTTTCGTTGTTTTTAACAACTATGGTTGTTTTCTCGCGAAAATAAAAGAAACTGGCGCCCAACATGTGCGTGCCATATGTCTTGAAATCAAATTTTCGACTAAATGCCCAATTTCTCAGTAAATGCTATTCAATTTTTCACTGTCGAAAGACTGTATCTCCCAACTCAAAAAATGCAATTGGCGCCCAACGTGGGTGTTATGTTCCCAACTTATATTTCCCCCAATTTATACAACTTTTTTGCGAATTTAATATTATTTTAGATTACTAAGAACAATATTTCACATTTTCCCCTACGTTACATAGCTCCCTTCCATTTTTTCTAATATAAATTATTCTAATTATAAAAATTTACATTTTTTTTGCATTATCTTCCAAAGTTTTCTCCCTTAATTGGCCATTTTGCCAACATCTGCCCTAGATTTTCTAGATAGTTAATCCCAACATAATCTCAAATATTTCTGGGCTATCCCCTCCAGAGGTATAGCAACAATTTTCTCACCTTGAATGTTGACGATGGCAGGGCGATGATGAGAATGGCCGCAATGCAATTTAACATAACATAATTAGAATTTTATTCAAGATTATAATGAAACTGTAGCAAGTCGAAGTTGTGCATCGCAGGAAAAGAAAATGAAAGGAAAGGACACGCAACTATGCAAAACTCTCTTAGCAACACCCAAAAAATGTTTGAATTACTCAAAATAGTTATTATGTGAATTCATGCAGTTCGTCTGTCCGTCCATCCTTCTGTCCTTACTCAACAGTTCGTTAGCCCATGGCTATGATGAGAGTCACCCTCTGGTGTGGTGCAGCAGTAACCAGAAACAAAACAGCCAGGAGCTTAGGGTGTCCTTTGCACAAACTAAATGACGTTTTTGTTTAATACACCTCGTTGTTGTTGTTGTTGCTGTTATTATTAAAGCGTGTGAATTTCCCAGAGACTCTGCTAAATGGAATTCAATTTGTCGTTTGGGGCTACCCAAACCGAAAATATCTTTGCCAGCAAGCAGCTCAGCGAAGATGCTGATGTTGATGTGTGAAAGGATTTGTGCCAAGGTTTTTCATTTACGAATACAAGATGAAGCAACAAAACGAGCTGGCATTATAAGCAAAAAAAAAAAAAAAAACTTCTTAACAATATGCATAAGAAAACGTCAACCTATTTCTAACCCTTATTGCGTAAATGTGGAATGTACAGCAGCATCCACCGACTTGACAGCGTTCACAAGGGGTTCCTTGACATCCTTCGTTTGAGTTTTTTCTTTTCTACTTTGGTTTCTTTCGTTTTTTATTATTTGATTGCTGTTTCTTGCAAAACTTCTTAAGAGGGTGTGGGAATTGGCTTGAACTCTAGCCAAAGAGATCAACAAACTCTTGTGACAAAGATGCGTTTCACTATTGCATAAGACATCAATGTGGATATGGCGTTTTTCGACAATTGGCATTTGAGGACTTGCAGTGAGAGTAATCCTTGAGAGAGAAATGAACATCTATGCCAATTCGTAGGTAATTTTTAGAATTTTGAAGTGGCAGTAAAGTAGCAGCATAGCAAGAAAGGCAAAGATAGTTTTTTAAAACGTTTCCCCCAAACGTTCCCAAACGCCTAACAAACTCCTCCAGATATGTTGTTTGGTCACCAAGATTCGAATCCTAGCGCCTATCGTCATAGATATTGACCCCAGTCGAAATTTAAATGAAAATCTGATATAAGTTTAGCAGCAATAACTTGTGTCAAAAATCCATTTCCCCTTTTTACTGTTTACCAAAAACCTTTTTTTAAGGATTCAGGCCTTTAACATTGTATGACAAAAACTATTCTTTTTTTCTTATTTGGCAAAATTGAGAATTTCTCAAGAAATTCAATTAACCTGGCGCCCAACGTGGGGGTATGTCTTATATATGTTTTTAAAAGCAAATTTAACTTTAGAGCTCTTTTTCTATTTAGTATTTTTTCCTGTTTGGAAACATTGGTAGTTTTTAAAGAAAATTAACTAATCTGGCACCCAACGTGGGTTATCTGTTGTATATTTGTGTTTTAAACAAAATATAACTTAAAAGCTTTTTCAGATATTAAGTATTTTTTCCTATTTGAAAACTTTGGTAATTTTTAAAGAAAATTAACTAAACTGGCGCCCAACCTGGGTGATATGTCTTGTATTTGTTTTCAAAACAAAAAATTACTCAAAAGCTTTTTTAGCTATTAAGAATTTTTTCCTGTTTGAAAACTTTGGTAATTTTTAAAGAAAATAAACGTAAGTGGCGCCCAACGTGGGTGATATGTCTTGTATTAGTTTTCAAAACAAAATATAATTTAAAAGCGTTTTTTTCTATCAAGTATTTTTTTCGTGTTTGATAACATTGGTAATTTTTAAGGAAAATAAACTAAACTGGCGCCCAACGAGGGTAATACGTCTTATGTTTGTGTTTTAAACAAAAGACAACTTTTCAAATTAAACTCATATTACGCAATAGTTGGCTAATTAAGGACAGCGTATTACAACCTAAGCAAATTTTTTTTATTGGCGCCCAACGTGGTTCGATATGGCTAAAATATAAGAATATTTTCAACAAATTTCACACAACAATGCAACTTCTCAATGCATACTATGCAATCTTTGACAATTTAAGAGCTAAATCTCCCAAATCAAAAAGAGAATTTAATTGGCTCCGTGGTTGATATGCTCCGAACTTATTTTTCTGACAAATTTCACATATTTTTGTGCACTTTCACATTTTTAATATACCACACATTTTCATCAACATAACAGAGTTTTAGTTCTATTAGGTATTCCTAAATTTTGCAAGTGGCGGTGAAGCCATTATATAAATGGATATAATGGTAATGGATAACAATCGCGTGTGTTATCTTAGTAAATTTTTTTATTGTTTCCAAAACTCTTTTTAATGATTCTTGACTTTGATGTTGGGTAAACAAAAAATAAATTCAAATTGGGCTCAACTTGTGTGATATGTTTTGTATTTCAATTAAAATACAAATTTGCAATCGGTTTCAAATTTTTTGTGTAGCGAGATATAGTCCTAAAATGCCAAACATTACATAGCATAGGCCATTAAGGACTTTATCTCCAACTCAAATAATTTTGATTGGCGCCCAACGCGGGTGATATGCTCTGAATTTACATTTTCAACAAATTTCACACAACAATACAACTTTTCAAAGATAACTAAGCAATCTTTCACTATTTAACGACTTTAACTCATAATTTTTTTTTAATTGGCGCCCAACTTACGTTGTATGTCGCCCTTAATTTATATTTTCAACAAATTTCACACAACAATACAACTTCTCAATGAATACTGTGTAATCTTTGTCTATTTAACGACAATATCTAACAAATAAAAATAAATTTAAACTGGCGCCCAACGTGGGTGATATGCCTAGAATTTATAATTTCTACAAATTTAACACGGGAATGAAATTTTTGAATGATGGCTATGCAATCGTTCGCTATTTAAAGATTTTATGTAAAACAAATAAAAAAACTGATTGGCGCCCAACGTGGGTGATATTCACTAATCCTATATTTTCAATAAATTTCACACATTTTCTGTGCATATTATGCCCTCTTTGGCTATTGAAGGATTATATGTCGCAATTTAAAAAAATAAATTGGCGCCCGACGTGGGTTATATGTATTCTGTAGTTATACTTTCTATAAGTTCCACACAACAAAGCAACTGGTCAATAATGGCTATGCTATCTTACAATTCAAAAACACGTATTTAATTACTCTATTTCCCAAATGAGAGGAAATTTTAACTGGTGCCCAACATGGTGATATGCCCAGAATTTATATTAAATAAAAATTTGTAAGAGAACACAACATTTTATTAATGGCTATGCTATCTTTTGCTACTGAAGGAGTATATGTCAAAACTCAAAAATTTATTTGATTGGCGCCCAACGTGGATGACATGACCTGAACTGATATTCTAAACAAATTTCACACAACAATACAACTTTTCAATCAATACTATTCAATCTTTGGCTATTTAAGGACAAATTAAAAGACATTTTAATTGGCGCCCGACATGGGTGATATGCCCAAAATTTATATTTTACACAACTATAGCAACTTTTCACTGATACAACAACATTTTTGTTCCACAAACTTTTGTTCCACAAACTTTACATCCCACAACTCAAAAAATTGTTAATTGGCGCCCAATGTGGATGATATGACCTAAACTAATGTTTTCAACAAATTTCGCAAAACAATACAACTTTCCAATAAGTACCATGCAATGACTGTATCTCACTAATTCAAACAAACTCTAACTGGCGCCCAACCTGGGTGATATGTCCAGATCTTATATTTTAAACAAATTTAACCCGACAATACACCTTCAATGACTGCTATGCAATAATTCGTTATTAAAGGACTATATATAGCACAACTCAAATAAATTGATTGGCGCCCAACGTAGGCAATATGCACTGATCCTTTATATTCAAAAAATTTCGAATATTTCCGGTGTATATTGTGTCATCTTTGGCTACTTTGGGATTATAGATCACAATTGAAAAAAATTGGCGCCCAACATGGGTGATATATGAAATAAACGACTATACCATGTATCCTTATAATGCTCCTTAATTCCAACTTTGGTCATTTCTCTCAAAACAAAAAAAAAACTTAATAAACTGGCGCCCAACGTGGGTGATATTTTTGGAATTTGTGTTTCAAATAAAATACACAAAAAAAGCAAGTCAAACAGAAGAATTATAAATTTTTCTGGCTATTTGAAGACTGTATTATAAGACAACTCAAAAGTTGTAGTTGGCGCCCAACGTGGGTGAAATGTTTCTCTTTTATTAGGCATTCTTTAAATCAATATAATTGTATTGAAGTACAATCACCTGCTTAAAAAAGGCTTGGTCCCTCCCTTAAGAATCTTAAACACTCTCTTTAAGGATGCTGACCTTTGACACATATAACGAAGAAATTCGCTTTAAAATGCAAACAATCAAGAAGTGCACTGGCTTTGTTTTTTCTGTAATCACATGCTGTGATTATTTCCTCATAGAGTTAACGGGTGGTAATATTCATACATATTTCTGACATATTTTCAGAAAACATAAGCCACTTAGACAAAGACCCAGTGGGCAAGGGTTAAGAACAAGTATATGAATAAAATAAAAGTCTGACAAAGGATTCAGAAATATGAGATGGCGTTAGAGTTGTTTCTAACCCAAATCTTAAGGAAAGGCGTTAATCCTAAATTTTCAAAAGCATTCTTAAGGAAAGGAAAGAAATGAAGGGGTTTTAACATGCCTCTAAAGGCCATTTAAAGTCTATATACTCTGCATTGTCTTTAAACTCCTTTCCTTTGGGGAGTACTTCCTTAAAGCTTACTCACTTAGGCTTCAATACAGCAACGTTAACATAGTTGTTAAGTATTTTCCCCAATAAAATTTAAATCAAACCATTACCCATTCCTTTGCAATGGGAATTTTGCTACTTACCCACTAAAAATCTTAGTCCTTTTTCATGCTGTCATTAGTCCTCTTTTATTGTCATTAGTCCTTTTTTAACACTTATTTCCCTTTTTATAGATTTTCTCATTAAATGTCATCCTTAAACAAAATATCCTAATTATCCTTATGACAATGACAGTTACCAAAAAACCAAAAAAAAAAATTAAGAACAATAAAAAAGGTTACAGTTCATACTTTTGTGATGGCAGGTTATTTAGAAATAAAGTTTCCTTTTTTGAGCTGTCTTTCACTTTTCACTACATCCCCTGTCCCCTCCAACCTTTGGTTAGAGTTTCTTTAATAACAGGATGTTGAATGGAATATTTATTCCCACGTTCTTTAATGCGTTGTGTGTTGTACTCTGTATTCTGTTTAATATTCAAACATTTAGTGCACAAACTTGTCGGTTTTGGCTTAACTAACATCAAATTAAAAATTCCTTCACATCCTTGTTGGACGTGGCAACATTTTGCTTTACCCACCACAATACAACTCACCACTACCACTACCAGCATTAGGGGTTTAAGTGTGGCTGGCTAGCATAAAGATGGCAATTCCCTTGCATTCAGCTACAATGGTTCGTAAAGTAGAGTAATTCACAAACACAAGCATACTCTTACTCTCACGACTTGGATTGAGTGAGAGAAGCATTGCATAGGGTTGCCATAAGATGAAAAAATATAAAGGAATTGTAATCCAAGGTATATATTATTGAAATTTGTTTTTTTTTATATATATAACTGGCTGGACAGGGCCCGCTGCGCCTTCTTTCACACTTTTCTTTTTTTTTCAGCTCTATATTGGCACGGTCAGGAAAAAAGGTCTTTTTGGTGGTGCTGGTACGGGCTTTCAGATACCAAACACTTGGCTTCAAAATTGCTTAGCAAATACGTTTTCTACTGTCAAGTACCCATCATTTAAGCCCCTTATTGCCATAGTAGGCAAACATGGCCTTTAGCGCTCTAATAGCCACAATTTAGGTCCTATCGTAGGAAAATCTAACAAGGTTCTATTCAATATATCAATGGGTATGCAAAATTAAAATCTGACTATATTTCAAAATAGTTGCTTTTTTGCCTTTCCTTACTGGTTTTTAGTTCCTTTTCTGGGTAGGATGGGGGGGACGGCGATATCCCTCTGACACGTCTTTTCATTTGAATACAATATTTTCTCGGTTGTCCTACATGACTGTTTGGTGTTGTTTTTATTGGGAGAATAGCGTAGGACTCCCGACTCCCCGAAGACCCAAAAGAAAATTTATTTGAGTCCTTTAAGGACGAGATTTACCTGTCCGACAGAACGGCAGGACGTTACTTAGATTCTTGAATCCCTATATCAACATAAGATTCGAACTCTAATGTCTTAGACCTTTCGTTAAATTCCAATATTATCCCCATCGAACTACACCTCCTATTAAAGGGTATTTAGTGAGTGGGCCGGTCCAAGATTCGGTCCAAAATGTGTATATCAGATTCGTAGTCAACTCTCAAAGAATTTTCAATTTATACCCATTGAGTGACGTTGGACATTCATGCCCGTTTTGGGGGTTTTTTGGGGTTGAAGAGGTCCCCTAGACACCTTGGACAAAATTCTAATAACAGATGTGTACTTAACTTTCAAACACCTTTCATTTGATACCCATACAGTCCCAACCGGCAAATATGCCCTGCTGAGGGGTTTTTTTGGGGGTGGGCGCTTTAAAAACCAAGAAATAAATTTTTATGTCAGATTTATACTCTTCTTTTAAATACCTTTCATTTGATATCTTTATTGCACAAAGCGGTAAAAGTGTCCTGTTGGGCGGTGTTTTTCCGATGGGGAACCCCCTCGACACTTATGGTGAAATTTGTATGCCAAGTACGTACTCTACTCTAAAATACCCCTCATTTGATACCCATATTGGCCAAAACTGTAAAAGTGTCCTGTTGGGTGGTGGTTTTGGGGATGGGGTACCGCCCCGACACGTAGGATGCCATTTTTATGCCAAGTTCGTACTCTACTCATAAATACCTTTCTTTTGATACCCATATTGTCCCAATCTGTAAATATGGCCCTGGGGGTGTTTTGGGGGCGGGGAGAGGTGAGCGCCTCAGACACCAAAAGATAAACTTTTATATCAGATTTGTATTCTACTTTTAAATACCTTTTATTTGATATCCATATTGCCCAAAGCGGTGAAAGAGTCCTGTTGGGGTTTTTTTTGAAGGGTGGGGGACCCTCCGACCACTTACGGTGAAATTTGTATACCATGTTCGTACTCTACTCTTTAATACCTTTCGTTTGATACCCATATTGTCCCAATCGGTCAACATGTCCGTTCGGGTGGGTTTTGGGATAGGGCGTCCCCCCAGGTTATATGACCCTAAAATTTTATTTTATTTTATTTTATTTTAATTTATTTTTTTTTTTATTTTATTTTATTTTATTTTATTTTATTTTATTTTATTTTATTTTATTTTATTTTATTTTATTTTATTTTATTTTATTTTATTTTATTTTATTTTATTTTATTTTATTTTATTTTATTTTATTTTATTTTATTTTATTTTATTTTATTTTATTTTATTTTATTTTATTTTATTTTATTTTATTTTATTTTATTTTATTTTATTTTATTTTATTTTATTTTATTTTATTTTATTTTATTTTATTTTATTTTATTTTATTTTATTTTATTTTATTTTATTTTATTTTATTTTATTTTATTTTATTTAACTTTATTGGACTTTTTGTCCTTTCAAAAATATTCAGTACGGCAACTCTGTTCCTCTCTTTGCCTGATATCTGTATGCACAAGCAAATTCAAGCACTTGTACTTGCCTTACATACAAATACGAAAAAAGCCATATAATCATTATCCTTTTTGAAGCCATATTTCGAATTAAAAAAAAAAAAAACAAAATAATGGTGGTGGTTGCAGTTTAAGCGGAAGGAAGTTTTTTGCTGCTCTTCGAGTAGGGGAGTTTTTTTTTTTCATTCCTTAATTTATTAATTTTTAGTGCCTTGTAAAAGTTGTGAAACCCAACAAATACAACAACCAAAATAAACGTGAGAACATTTTTGAAATTTTATATGGCGACATAGACTTGTTAAATATAATGTAACGGTCATTGGTTTAAATTTGTCCAAAGAAAAGACTTAAGCCTCTTTTTGGCGAAGGAAGGTCACTCACTCACTCACTATTCACTAAAATCTCATAGTCATTGTTTGACAATACTGGTCATCTAGTGTTACTAAATTGATGAAAAATTTTTTTTTTAATTGTCTATCAAAGTTTTGTAATGAAAAAAAAAAGAAAAAAAGGCTTTAGTAACGTATTGTGGTACTTGGGTATGGTCAACAAATTATGAGGGTTAATTAAATTGCTGTATTGTTTTTACTTGATCAGAACGGTGATGTTTGTTTGCTTGTCTATCTGTCTGTCAGTTTGTCAGCACTGAGATCTCTTAAATTAAACCAATGATGAATGAGTTTCTGACATGTCTCTTGCAACATGTGTTGAAAATAAAGCTACAGTCATGGAGATGTGAAAATGGATAGATATTGAGATGAGAAATAAGGAAAAAGTACAAATCGCGTGGTTAATAAGTGGGAAAAGGCAGTATTTTATTTGATTTTCATTTATTATACTGTGCTCACTAGAAAGAAAGGGAAATGTTTGAGAACTCGGACTGAGTCCAGAGGTTAAAGAAACATGAGGAATGGAGAACCAGAGCGGGGTGAAACGTCCATCCCCTCGTAAGCACATGTGTGTCTTCGCCGGAGCCTTCCTCGCGTCGGAACCATCCCATCCCGTCCACAAGTTTCATGAAACCTCCCAGAGGTACTTTCGCAAGGTCACCCAGAATGCAGAAGAGCCAGCTCCCCAGAAAGGAGAGCCTGCGTCCCATAGACAGCATATCCAGCTTTCCTTCCAGACCTGCCTGCGGTGCCGATCTCAGTGCTCGGACTGAGTCCAGAGGTTAAAGAAACATGAGGAATGGAGAACCAGAGCGGGGTGAAACGTCCATCCCCTCGTAAGCACATGTGTGTCTTCGCCGGAGCCTTCCTCCCGTCGGAACCATCCCATCCCGTCCACAAGTTTCATGAAACCTCCCAGAGGTACTTTCGCAAGGTCACCCAGAACGCAGAAGAGCCAGCTCCCCAGAAAGGAGAGCCTGCGTCCCATAGACAGCATATCCAGCTTTCCTTCCAGACCTGCCTGCGGTGCCGATCTCAGTGCTGTGACCCTGACGCAGACCAGTCTCGGAACCTTCACAAATTCCCTCATACGGGTACTCTTTTCCACGGCTCTTTACCATACCAGTGCTCCATAGGCCAGTACTGGCCTCACAATGGCCGTATGCAAATTACAAATTTTGCCCATGAACATTCCACTAAGGAACAGGGGCAAAATTCTCACATATCAATGAGTGCAGTCTGATTCAAGTTTAAGCTCATTGATAAGGAGCCTTCTTTATATAGCCGAGTCCGAACGGCGTGCCTTAGTGCAACATCTTTTTGGAGAGAAGTTTTACATAGTACCTCAAAAATTTTGACAGCATTAGGAGGGGAAAACCACCGCTGGCAATTTTTTCTGATGGTCTCGCCAGGATTCGAACCCAGGCGTTCAGCGTCATATGCGGACATGCTAACCTCTGCGCTACGGAAGCCTCCACAATAGCCGCATACATCGAACATATCTTCTTAGGGGTTACCCTACTTTCTACCGAACGTCCTCAATGCAGGAGTAAAAACCGCACAGCGCTTTACAACATCTTTTCTCGGTACTCCTCTTTCAGAACAGCTTTAAATTGAGGACTATACCAAGGTACTTCTCTTCCTTCGACGGCTGCAGTGTGATCCCGTCTAAGGATGGGAGTCTGAACTCCGCTATATTATATCTACGCGTGAAGAGCACCAGCTCCATCTTCCTTGGGTTGGTCCTCAACCTATTCCTTGCAGCCCATAGCGACAATCTCCTCAGGGACCCTTTCATGATCTCGCTGATTGTCGACAGAAACCTGCCTCGGACCAGCAACACTACCTCGGACCAGCATACGCGATTTACTTCGTGTCAACTCCGCCAAGATTCAATAGGCTTTCATTTATCAGGAGATTCAACGGAATCGGCGAAAAGGACCCTCCGTGGGGCGTTTTTTAAATTTTGCACGGATTTTCCCAAAGCTATGTCACCCATCTGAAGACTTATGCAATTGCCCATTAAAATCGGTTCAGAATCCATAGACGTCCATAAACTAAAATCCAAAAAATTATACTAATAGAGTAGGTGTAGGGTATTATATGGTCGGCAAAGCCCGATTTTTGCCTTTCCCGATTTTTATACCCACACCATAGAATGGGGATATACGATTCTAGTCATTCCGTTGGTAACACCTCGAAATATTGACCTAAGCCCCTAAAAGCGTCCGTCTATCTGCTATCCACTACGATAGCGGTCGAACGCCTAAAGCTAGCCGCTTGAAATTTTGCACACATGCTCAATACTGATGCAGGTGGTTGAGGATTGTAAATAGGCCATATCGGTTCAGATTTGAATATAGCTCCCATATAAACCGTTCCCCGGATTGACTTCTTTAGCCCTTAGAAGCCTAAATTTTCACCTGATTTGGCTAAAATTTGGCCTCCTACGGCGATATTCTTATCCGATTTGGGTGAAATTTTGCCCGATTGGATCTACTATTGTCTTTAACATTCAAAACTAAGTATGGCCCGAATAGGTTTATAACCTGACATAGCTCCCATAGCATAGCAATTCTTATCCATTATCTTTTGTTTGCCTATAAAGAGATAACTTGACAAACGGTGGTGGAGTGTATATAAGATTCGATCCGGCCGAACGTAGCACCCTTTTACTTGTTCTTACTGTCATAGTTTACTGGCCCCTATGCTGTTTGAATCATTACTTTGTTCATTGTTAATAACGATAAAACCCTCACATGAGAAGCAATTATCAAACAAAACAAAACAGAAAAAAACGGTGCCAAACTTATTAAATTAAAAATTACAAAAAATGTTTAAAATAAATCTGACCATTTCCCCCATTTTCAAGCTCAACACAAATAAACAACAATTTCATATAAAATTGCCTCTGTTGTTACCGTTCATTGCGTCCCTGACCAATTATCAATCTGAACTGTCTCTAACACAACACATACATACGCATGTCCGAACATAAAGAACAAAAAAATTAACAAAAATGTAATGGAATTAAATAATACTGAAAATAAAAACAACAACAAAATCATTAAAAATAAGACGGCTAACTGTGATTGCCTGGTGTTTGAGTAACAACAACAACAACGAAAAAAACTTACAACGTCCCACCCGAATTGATAGTTGGTCAGTCATACGTGGTTGAATGACCCCTTTAACGGTGGCCCAACACTGTTTGATGATCATTGAAGGGTACTGTTGTTGTTGTTGTTGTTATCGTATGAAGTATCTCTCTCTCGGGAGAGTTAAAGAGATTGTGCAGAGTTAATTGTCATTGTGTTGGTTGTAATGCGAATGTCCCATATGGGAATTTCTATGACAGTGTGAGTAAAATCAAAGCCTTTGGTTAATTTCATAGGTTTATTAAATATGTTTAAAGGAGAATTTTAATATTTTATTATTTTAAAGAAATTTTGTAGTTTGTTAGGCTATTTCTGTTGTTTGCTAGTTGTTTCTGCCTTACCTGCCAGTTTTCTTTATAAATCGTTCGAAAAAAAAAAACAAAACCCTTATGGTCATTTGCTTCTGTGGCATTCTTAAGGTTTTGGTCTCTTATGTTAGAGTCCAAACTTATGTTTGGGTTAAACCCACGTCTTTTATCTCTAAGCTGTTTTTTTTTTTTGTAGTTATTGGTGTAAATGGTGTTTTTCCAAACTTCATTGGAATCGAAATAACAAAACAAAAATCTTAATACTACAAAACAGGTTTCCTTTGTTCGTTGCTAGAGTTGAGCTAAGTCGTAGGCTTGGATTTATTGTTTTTGTGTGTTTCCTATGCTGTATTAATGGACAAGGTGGTAACCTATGAGATAAAGGTGCTAATAATAGCTATCATGGAGTTTAGGAAAAAAAGCCCATAGAATAAAGTAAAAGTTTTTGTTGCTGCTTTCTTCTATTGAGTTCATGTTAATTATCTATAATTTGTTATAGTTATGTCGTGATAGCTTACTTTAGTGAGTTAACCAATGAATTCGGAAATGTTATTGATAAGGCTGCCTTGGGGGCAGAACAATATTTTTTCCAATAATCTCATATAAGCGGATTTACTAGCATAGAGTATTAAAAATATTTTCTTAATTTTTAAAGACTTTATAATGAAAGTCTTTTACAGAGATAAAATTTTTATTTTTTCTTATGTTTCTCACTCTGGGAGTCTGCGGTGTATATTTAGGCATGTCATTCTAGGCTTTAATCCCTGCGAGATTGTAACATTCAACGTTTATGGTTGTATGGCTAGCCCCTGACTAATTCTGGGTATTTTTATGGGTATAATGTTCTCTATTATAGGTGTCATTCAAAGCGGAACAGAATGGCTTCATTGAGCAATGAGTCATACCTGCCAACAAAAAACATTTTAAAATATATTAAATATCAATCAAATGAGTGATTCATTTACTTATGAAATTGTTATTACATTAATAGTTCCCGTTAACATTGAAATATGCCCAATAGCATATTGGGGCATAAGGAGGATAAGGAAAAAAGTGGCAAAAATGCAAATTTACCCATGAACATTCCATTAAGGAACTGGGGCAAACATCTCACAAGTCAATGAGTGCTCTCCGATTCCATTTTAAGCTCAATGATAAGAGACCTCCTTTTTATAGTCGACTCCCAACGGCGTGCCGCAGTGGGACACCTGTTTGTGGAGAAGTTTTTATTGGGTTGCCCAAAAAGTAATTGCGGATTTTTTAAAAGAAAATAAATGCATTTTTAATAAAACTTAGAATGAACTTTAATCAAATATACTTTTTTTTAAACTTTTTTTCTAAATCAAGCTAAAAGTAACAGCTGATAACTGACAGAAGAAAGAATGGAATTACAAGCTGTGAAAAAATTTGTCAACGCCGACTATATGAAAAATCTGCAATTACTTTTTGGACAACCCAATATATGGCTGCCATACCAAATGGTACAGTAGCTCACAAATGGTGCCAGCATTAGGAGGGGTGAGCCACAATTGCAGTGTACATTCAGAAAATGCCCCCACTACCTGCGGAACATCCTCTTGCAGGAGTACAAGGGGCACTTTGCATTTCGGCACCTTTCCTCCGTATTCCTTTTCCAAGGCAGTTTCGAATCGAGGACTAGGCCCAAATATTTTGCCTCCTTCGACAAATGCAGGGTGATCTCGTCCAAAGACGAGAGTCTCAAACTGAGTGAAGAGGACCAGCTGTGTATTTTCTGAAATCGTCCTAAAACAGGGTCTCGTTGCCTTTGGTCTTTCAATTCTGATCCCACCCCTGTTGAAATATAACAGAATTTTATTTATCCCTAGATTCCAAAATATCGGCAAGAGGTGTTCTTAAAGTCACTCGCTGAGCCGTTCATATTTTAACCCGATTTTTGACCATTCTATCTGCCAAGTTGCTATTGTTAATCCTGCCACGTAGCATGCAATCCATCTACAAGGAGATACTCGTGTAGACCTTGTGGTCCAGGACGGCGATCGAGCATATTCGTTCCATCGCATCTCTCCATTTTTATATAAGCACTCAATATCCAGGAGAGTGATGAATCAGAGTAACTTTTAGATCTCTACTGGCTACGATACAGCTTCTAATGTTACCTCGAAGAAGAGTCGAAGAAGAGATGAGTAACCTGATATCTTGTAACCCGGTAATCACGTTTCCTAGATGCGGGCCATGTAAGCACAATCCTTACCATAGTTGTGAGCAAATCTTCCGTGGCTACCTCTGAGTGGTTCAGGTTAATCTGCACTAGCCACATGCAGCGCATGCTCCCCATTCTTTGGGTAGCGTCGTCGCCATCGGCCTGCAGAATCATTCTTACCTGGTTTAAGTCGAACTTTTTCTCTCCTGTGAGATCTTATCAAGTGCCAGGGATTGTAAGCCGACACCGATCCAGATCTCCTTGCCATTTACTTTAATCCTCGCCAGTCCCCTCACAAACGCCCTATTCTCCTATGGAAAACGTTTATTCTGCAACTTCCGCAGATGGAGTATCAGTTCATTTTCCATGGCATGAGGGGTAAACACACTTGCAGAGTTGTCCATCAGAAAGTTTTATTGACGGCACCAGCTCTATCGCCATGCCACGCCATGCAAATCTCTAGAGAAGAGTACTTTGAAGAATTTTTTCATACGATGCCTGACCATAACAAGGTGATGCAGGTAGAAATACTGCGTGATAGCCCAAATTCGGAAGATGGTATGGTGCTAACGTCGTGCTAATACGTCCAATGTGAACATCCTTACGAATAGCAAGTTGGTCATAAAGGCAATAGCAAACAGGATGGAATAGCTCCGAATAATTGTGGAGTTTAAATTGCAAATTTACCCATGAACATACCATTACACAACAAGGGCAAACTTCTCACATATCAATGAGTGATGTCCAATTTAAGTTTAAACTCAATGATAAGGGACCTCTTGTGTTAGCCGAGTTCGTACGGCGTGCGGGGGAACGTCACCTCTTTGGGGATAAGTTTTTATCAGCATTAGGAGGGGGTAACCACCGCTGAAATTCATTATACCCACCACCGTAGGATGAGGGTATACTAAACTAGTCATCCGTTTGGAACACCTCGAAATATTGATCAGGTACCCTATAAAGTATATATTTTTGATCGTCTCGACATCCTGAGTCGATCTATTGTAGTCATGTCCGTTCGTCCGTCCGTCTGTCGAAATGACTATAGCGGTCCAACGCGTAAAGCTAGCCGCTTAAAATTTTGCACAGATACTTAATATTGAAGTAGGCCGTAGGGGATAGTAAATGGGCCATATCGATTCAGATTTGGATATAGCTGCCATATAAACCGATCTTGGGTCTTGACTTTTTGGGTCTCTATAGGGCGCAATTCTAGTCCGATTTGACTGAAATTTGGCACGTGGTGTTTTGGTATCATTTCTAACAACTTCACTAAGTATGGCTTAAGTCGGTCCATAACCTGATATAGCTGCCATATAAACCGATCAGAGGCTCAAGAAGTCAAGACCCAAGATCGGTCTTGACTTCTTGAGCCTCTAGAAGGCGCAATTCTTATCCGATTGGAACGAAATTTTGCACATGGTGTTTTGGTATCACTTCGCTAAGTATGGTTCAAATCGGTCCATAACCTGATATAGCTGTCATATAAACCGATCTTGGGTCTTGACTTCTTGACCGTCTAGAGGCCGCAATTCTTATCCGATTGGAATGAAATTTTGCACGACGTGTTTTGTTATGATATCCAACAACTGTGCCTAGTATGATTTAAATCGGTCCATAACCTGATATAGCTGTCATATCAACCGATCTTGGGTCTTGACTTCTTGAGCCCCTAGAGGGCGCAATTCTCATCCGATTTGGTTAAAATTTTGCATGAGTTATTTTAATATGACTTCCAAAATCTGTGATGAGTATGGCGCAAATAGGTCCATAACCTGATATAGCTGTCATATAAACCGATCTTGGGTCTTGACTTCTTGAGCCCCTAGAGGGCGCAATTCTTATCCGATTTGAATGAATTTTGGCACGTGGTGTTTTGGTATCACTTCCAACAACTTCGCTAAGTATGGTTCAAATCGGTCCATAACCTGATATAGCTGTCATATAAACCGATCTTGGGTCTTGACTTCTTGAGCCTCTAGAGGGCGCAATTCTTATCCGATTTGGTTAAAATTTTGCATGAGGTGTTTTGATATGAATTCCAAAATCTGTGATGAGTATGGTTGAAATCGGTCTATAACCTGATATAGCTGCCATATAAACTGATCTGGGATCTTGACTTCTTGAGCCTCTAGAGAGCGCAATTCTCAACCGATTTGGCAAAAATTTTGTACAACGGCTTCTCCCATGGCCTTCAGCATACGTGTGCGGTTTATACAGCTCCCTTATAAACCGATCTCCCGATTTTGATGCTTGAGCCCCAAACCGAACTATAACTTGTTATATAATTGATTAACTTTTTGCTATCTAATCCTACAAACTGACAACTCTGTTTATTTTCCATAAATCAGCTGTTTTACTTACCATAACCATTACCATTTTCTTGTTCACTTACATATTGTTTATCTCCTACATACTTTTTTTTTGCATGCATTCCTGGTGGGAGGGGCGACACAGAGTAAATTTGCTTAAAACTCATTTGAGCATAAAACCAGCTTGCTGCGGTGTTTATTACTCTGATTTACATTCATTAACTATTTACAGTTAACTTTTATTGTGCCTAAAAAGGCCAATACAACTAAGCCAATACCAAAAACCAACAAGAAAAAAAAAAGACACAAACAACCAACTGGCATGTAAGAGAAGGTGGGAATACTTGTTAATGTTTTACTTGAAACATTGTGTGCCTCCCTATATAAGCGGCCAGCGTATGCAAGCCAAAGTTTTCAAGTTTTCATTAAAAATGGATTTTTCTAAAAATGGTTTTATACAAGTAAAGCCAACAAGGTATAGCTAAATATTGTGTGACGACTCAGTTGTCACAGACATTTACATAAACTAAATGGCTTTTGCAACAGAGTTGCCTACGACAAAAAAAATTTTGGTGAAGGATTTGCAAATTCAAATTTGCCTGCATAGGTGAGGATTGCACCATTCGAACAGGTGATGTTATCTTTAGATACGTTTATGTTCGAAAAATAAATAGTTCAAGTATAATACTGCGTTTACACTGACCATTAAAACCTGTTTTAATAGCTCAACCATCTGTTTTCCCTTTATAAAATCAGCAGACGTGAGCCATTTATTTCGCATTTAATGAGCATTGCAAACGTGCTTTAAGAGTTTTTCCTCTCTTTTAATCTTTCAAACCCTTACGGGGAAACAGACCTTGGTATAAATATGGCAACCCTACCCTCTAATACTAAGGGTTTGCTAATGCAAATTTGCCTGCAAAGGTGAGGAATACTCCATTCAAACAAGTGATGTTATCTTTAGAAATGTTTATGTTCGAAAAATAAATAGTTCAAGTATAATACTACGTTTACACTGACCATTAAAACCTGTTTTAATAGCTCAACCATCTGTTTTTGCTTTAAAAAACCAGCGGACGTGAGCCATTCATTTCGCATTTAATGAGCATTGCAAACGTGCTTTAAGAGTTTTTTCTCTCTTTTAATCTTTCAAACCCTTACGGGGAAACAGACCTTGGTATAAATATGGCAACCCTACCCTCTAATACTAAGGGTTTGCTAATGCAAATTTGCCTGCAAAGGTGAGGAATACTCCATTCGAACAGGTGAAGTTATCTTTAGAAACGTTTATGTTCGAAAAATAAATAGTTAAAGTGTAATAGTACGTTTACACTGACCATTAAAACCTGTTTTAATAGCTCAACCATATGTGTTCCCTTTATAAAATCAGCGGACGTGAGCCATTAATTTCGTATTTAATCAGCAGTGTAAACGTGCTTTAAGAGTTTCTCCTCTCTTTTACTCTTTCAAACCCTTACGGGGAAACAAAGGTTGATATGAATATGGCAACTCTACCCTCTAATACAAAGCCCGAGTTGTCTATTTGTGTGTGATGGGTCTCCATCAATTTGCCTCTCTATGAGCCTTTTAAGCAAAACAAAGTGTGTTTGTGGGCCTGGGGAGCTAGAGGATTATTGAGGCTTTCAGCGACTGCTGTTGATTTGATAAACCAACAAAAACAAAATGTCAAACACAGAGCAGCCAAGAGCATTGTGAGTGACACTTTTAAGACAACATCACATGGTTTATGCAGTAGTAAACAAAGAATAATAAAGAGTAAAGTCTAAAAACCCTATGTTTGCTTAATTTTTTTTTTTTTTTTTTGCTTTAACTCGCCGGTTACCTGTGTTAGTGAGTGTTGGCATGAAAGATAAAAAAATGTAAAATCAATTTTAAAAAACAAATGTTGTTGCTTGTACGTTTTTCATTTAAGAAAAAAAATGGAAAGGCAATATTTGAAAAGGGTTTTTGTAAAAAAGACAAATGGATTTTATAAGCTGCTAGTTTGCCAACACACCTTAAGGTAAAGCAACATTTTTGCCTTATCTTTAATTGGGTAAATAAAGGAAATTCTTGGTGATTATCTAATAATTGTATCTTACCTTGACAGTTTGTTCAAGTTCATATGCAGATGCCAAGATTAGAAGAAAACAAGACAAGAAGAAAACTTTTCCGCATTTCTAAAGCAGACAAATTTATTTATTTTGTTTATATAATAAAATCTATTTAACCCATTAACAACTGACTCTCGATTGCCTTATCCGATTTGTCCGAATTTATATTGAGTTAGTAAAAAAATTAACAAAAATATTAAAACAAAAAATTATCTTTTTATTTCTACGTTTTTAGAACCAACAAGTAAAAAGGCATCAAGTTCGGCCGGGCCGAACTTTGGATGCCCACCACCTCGGGTATATATGTAAACCCCCTTTCGACACAATCCAGAGAAAATAATAAAGAAATAAAGCCTTTATTGTCTTCAGACCCTTTATCGGGAGATCGGTCTATATGGCAGCTATATGTAAATATAGTGCGATCTGAACTATATTTGAGTCCGATGTTGGAAAGCCTAAAACTACTCACTGTTTAAAATTTCAGCGAAATCGGGTAATAAACAAAGCTTTTAAGGCCTTCAGACCCTTTATCGGGATATCGGTCTATATGGCAGCTATATATAAATATATTCCGATCTGAACCATATTTGGTTCGACTTACGGGAGGCTTAAGACAAGTCACTGTTTCAAATTTCAGCGAAATCGGGTACTAAATAAAGCTTTTAAGGCCTTCAGACCCTTTATCGGGACATCGGTCTATAAGGCAGCTATATATAAATATAGTCCGATCTTAACCATATTTGGGTCAGATATCTAGGGGCCTAAAACTACTCATTGTTTCAAATTTCAGCGAAATGTGTTAAAAAGTAAAGCTTTTATGACCTTCAGACCCTTTATCGGGAGATCGGTCTATATGACAGCTATATCTAAATATAGTCCCATCTGAACCATATTAAAGTCTATTATCAAGAGACTCAAAACAACTCACTGTTTTAAATTTCAGCGAAATCGGGTAATAAATAAAGCTTTTATAGGCTTCAGACCCCTTATCGGCAGATCGGTCTATATGACTACTATATCTAGATATAGTTCGATCTGAACCATATTTGGGTCCGATGTTGGGAGGCCTAAAACTACTCACCACTTCAAATTTCAACGAAATCAGGTAATAAATATAGCTTTTATGGGCTACAGACCCCTTATCGGCAGATCGGTTTATATGGCAGCTATATCTTAATATAGTCCAATCTGAACTATATTTGGGTCAGATGTTAGGGGGCCTAAAACTACTCATTGTTTCGAATTTCAGCGAAATCGGATAAAAATTAAAGCTTTTATGGCCTTCAGACCCTTTATCGGCAGATCGGTCTATATGACAGCTATATCTAGATATAGTTCGATCTGAACCATATTTGGGTCCGATGTTGGAAGGCCTAAAACTACTCACCACTTCAAATTTCAACGAAATCAGGTAATAAATATAGCTTTTATGGGCTTCAGACCCCTTATCGGCAGATCGGTTTATATGGCAGCTATATCTTAATATAGTCCAATCTGAACTATATTTGGGTCAGATGTTGGGGGGCCTAAAACTACTCATTGTTTCGAATTTCAGCGAAAAATTAAAGCTTTTATGGCCTTCAGACCCTTTATCGGCAGATCGGTCTATATAGCAACTACATCAAAATATGGTCCGATTTGGCCCTTTCAAGAACTTAACCAGCGTGCATCAAAAAGTTGTATCTGTTCTAAATTTCACCCCAATATCTCAATTTTTGAAGGCTGTAGAGTGATTACAACAGACGAACGGACAGACACATGGACACCGTTAAATCGTCTTTAAAATTTACGACGATCCGAAGTATATATATTTTATAGGGTCGGAAATTGATATTTCGATGAATATGCTGAATATACCGCCCATCCTATGATGGTGGGTATAAAAACAAAAAAATCATTTTTCTCATATTTTATGAGCAATTAGCGAAAAAATGTGGATTTGAATGACTTTGACATTAAATCGTAACTGTTGTCAAAAGTAAAGGGTGATTTTTCAGCTATTATCTTTTTGGCTACACTGTTTTCAACTGCGGTGTTTTGTTTCACCGCCAAATATCTTCAGTTTGGTCTATAATTTAACCATGAATCATCTTAGAAACGAACAACGCTTGCAGATTATTGCATTTTATTATCAAAATGCGTGCTCTGTTAAGAAAGTTCATCGCGCGCAACTTCTTCTTCAGCGACGTAGCTCATTTTTGGCTCAATAAGTATGTAAATAAGCAGAATTATCGATTTTGGGGTGAAGATCAGCCAGAACCATTGCAAGAGATACCAATGTATCCAGAACACGTCACAGTTGGGCGAGGTTTATGGGCTGGTGGCATCATTGGACCGTACTTCTTCAAAGATTATGTGGTGAGCGCTACCGTGAGATGATATCCAACCTTTTTTTTTTTTGCGCAAAATGCAAGAGCAAGAGATTTGCATGACTAGTGGTTTCAACCAGACGGTGCCACATGCCACACAACACGCGTAACAATGGGCTTATTGAGAATCGAGTGCGGTGAGCATTTTATTTCACGTTCTGAACCGGTCAATTGGTCGCCTAGATCGTGCAATTTAACGCCTTAAGATTACTTTTTTGTGGGGCTATATTAAAGCTCATGTCTATACAGACAACACCGCTTTTATTCATGCATTGGAAGACAACATTGAAGCATTTCAATCCCATGGCACCCGGTTGTACGTACCGGATTGACCTGATGGAGTTCTTCATCGGCAAGGCTTGCGCCTCACTGTATAACACACTGCTACAACAACAACAACATTGAAGCATTTATTCATGAGATACTGGCCGAAAAGTTTGGAAAGGGTATCCCAAAATTGGATTTAGAGGACCATTTGAAACGCAGTCACGGTCAACAATTGCATGAAATAATCTTCAATCATTAAATTATTTGGACCGTACTATCGATTCGAATAAAGAATTCATGCATTTTTCTGAATTTTATAAAATAGTTATATTCTTAACCCATATACCCCTGGTATTACCATGCGGCAACTCCAAAACTTTGTTGTTTTTATACCCACTACCATAGGATGGGGGTATATAAATCTGGTCATTTTGTTTCTTACACCTCGAAATATTCATCTCAGACCCCATAAAGTATTTATGTATTCTTGATCTTCTCGACATTCTGAGTCGATTTTCCTGGTCCATTCGTCCGTCCGTCGAAATCACGATAGCGGTCGATCGCGTAAAGCTAGCCCCTTGAAATTTTGCACAGATACTAACTCTTGATGTAGGTCGTTGGGGATTGCAAATGGGCTAAATCGGTTTAGATTTGGTTATAGCTCCCATATAAACCGTTCTCCAGATTTGACTTTTTGAGCCTCTGGAGAGCGTTATTCTTATCCAATTAGGCTCAAATTTTGCACAGTGACTTTTTCTATGACATTTAACATGCGTGAAAAGTATGATCTGAATGGGTTTAAAACCTGATTGCAAATGCAAATTTTGCCCATGAACATTCCATCAAGGAACCTGATTAGCTCCCACATAAAACGGTCTAACGATTTTACTTCTTCAGCCTCTAGAGAGCGCAATCTTGCCCCATTTGGCTTTAATTTTTAGCAGTGACTTTTGCTATGACTTCTAACATGCGTGCCAAATATGATCTGAATCGGTTCAAAACCTGATATAGCTCCCTTTTAAACCGATCTCGCGATTTTACTTCTAGGGGCTCTAGAGAGTTTTTTTTCAATTAACCATCACTCGGGGGATGTCCCCTATATATGCAGTGCATTGCGTTGGAGAGGATAATTAAGGATAGGAGGGAGAAAATAGGGAGTAGTGTTTATTGACCCTTGCTTTGAATTTCTGAATGCCGTAAGTAGTGGGAAAAACATCCACCGGAAGTCGATTCCACATACGAACTGTCCTTGCGAAAAAACGAATTCTCTCGGTAGTGCATGGTCCGATCAGCTGGCCAATCGATTAGAAAACAGTGCGCGCTTCAAGAAAATCTTGTACTTCTGACAAACCATCTCAAATCAGGAATCAGAAGACTACTTTCAGAAGACTGCTTTCAGAAGACTGCTTTCGGAAGACTGCTTTCAGAAGACTGATTTCCGAAGAACACACACCGTGGAAGTATGGATAGAATAGCGCCACACAACCCACATTTCGACGATGTTCAAGGAAAAAAATAGAGTTGGATACTCTACCATCTCCAATCAACACCAACGCCCGCCTGTGGACACGCTCAAGCAACTCCAAGGATGATTTTGGAGTTCCGTCCCATATATGCGAGTTTTATACCATCTTCGGCCTCATGTAGGTAGTGTAGATATTAAGAAGATCAGCGGGAGGGAAATATTTCTTATATCGCTTAAGAAAGCCCAAGCACTTGAATGCTTCTTTCGACACTTTGAATAAATTTTTTTTGACCAACGGACATCACATTGAATCTTCATGCCCAGAACATCAAGAGCCTCTGATTGTTTTATATCTACACCGCCGATAGATATTGACGATTGTAAAAGTGCCAAGTAAGTTCCGAATCGGTTCAAAATCTGTTATAGCTCCCATAAAAACCAATCTCCCGATTTTATTTCTTGAGCCTCTAAAGAGCGCAATTCTTAGCCAACTTGGCTGAAATTTTTTAGAGCAACTTTTTCTATGACCTTCAACATACGTGCTGAATAAGGTCCGAATGGTTCAATACCTGATACAGCTCCCATAAAAACCATTTGATATCGGGAGTCTCAATGCAACTCACTATTCGCCATTTCAACGAAATTGTGTAAGAAATGCAACAGTTATTGGCTTAAGACCCTATCGGCTTATCGGTCTATAAGGAAGATGAATATAAATATGATCCGATGTGAACCATATTCGGTTCCGATATTGGAAGGCCTATTCCAACTTACCGTTTAAAAATTCAACATAATCAGAGAATAAATGTGACTGTTGAAGGCTCAAGACCTAAAATTGTCCGATCGGTCTGTTAGCAACTACATCGAAATATGGTTCCATCTGCAACATATTTGGTTCCGTTCTCCCGACCACTTTTTTTAACCGCTAGAGGGCGTGATTCTTATCCGATTTAGCTGAAATTTTTCACAACGTCTTTTGCTAAGTTCTTCAACATACGTGCCGAACAGGATCTGAATCAGTCAATTACCGGATATAGCTCCAAGATAAACCGATCTCCCTATGATTATCAACTCAAAATTTTTTATTTCTCATACTATTTCGCTTTTCATTTGTTATGTATCATATGTAAGGTCCCTAGAGCCAATATGTGTGTTTTTTTTATTAAGCTTAACCATAAATCAGTTAGGCTGTAAAGTCATATTTGCTAAGGTTGGGAAATACTTCATTAAATGTTTTGCATATTGTTCCACTACCTCACCATACTATTGGGTTTGCCCAAAAAGTAATTGCGGATTTTTTAAAAGAAAGTAAATGCATTTTTAATAAAACTTAGAATGAACTTTAATCAAATATACATTTTTACACTTTTTTTCTAAAGCAAGCTAAAAGTAACAGCTGATAACTGACAGAAGAAAGAATGCAATTACAGAGTCAAAAGCTGTGAACAAATTTGTCAACGCCGACTATATGAAAAATCCGCAATTACTTTTTGGGCAACTCAATATTTCCATCCATTTATTTTAATCTTTGAATTGATTTCACCATCAATCATCATATTGGCAAGTAAAAGCATTTCATTCCCTTCCATTAATTTTGCCAAACAATTAGAAAATACACCGCTAAATAAGTAGGCTCTAATCAAATGTCTAAGTTATTTTCACCTAGATGATATATTTTGCTTGAATTGTGCTTCAATGTGAAAAAAGATAACAACAAATGTTTTGTAAATAAATAAAATCGAAAAAAATTGTCTATGTCAATACACATACTTCATTGTAATCATTATAATAATAGAATGTATAAATAAACCTCTTTGAATGGCAGTCGATTGATGACAAATCAAAGGTTCTTGGGTTTCAGGGAAGTGCTTTTGAAACCGCAATGAAGCACGTTATGTGTCGCGGAGATTGTAAAGCTTATTTTAGCATTATAAAAATATTTGATAGACTCATAACATTTATGTCCACATACGGTATAATGAGAGCAGGTTTTGCTTCACTTCCTCAGTGGTAGGTAGTTTCGAGGAATTTATGTTAATTAGATATTTCAATATTGAAAAAAACCAAATAAGTTGAATGAAATGTCTTCTCTGTCATTGGGTTAAAGAAAGAGCGTCTATGGGACGTTTGGGATTGGGATTGGTCCAAATTGAACCAGATTTATCCAATTAATAGCGAATGGGTAGAAAAATATTATAGTTCTCGTCCGTTTGGTTTGTCTGTTTGCCCTCTTTAATTTTGATCTTTTTAATCTTTCCGTGATTTTTCAAACATCTTCTAGCTCGAGATCATATTCAATGCTTTCTATTCAAAGAATAGCATAGCAAAGAACTTATAACCGGTGAGCAAGTGTGTGTTATTATTCAAAACACTTTAACTGGCTTGGTGGATCATGATTTCTGATACACCGTGTATCATCATCAACACCTTTGTCAAGACGATTAAAGTGCCCTACACCTAGCATAGCAAAGAACCTATAACCGGTGAGCAAGTGTGTGTTATTACTCAAAACACTTTAACTGGCTTGGTGGATCATGATTTCTGATACACCGTGTATCATCATCAACACCTTTGTCAAGACGATTAAAGTGCCCTACATACCCAAAGACTATTGAGAACGGTGTAGTCAATTTGTCAATTTGACAAAGGTGTTGATGAAATTACATGGCGTAT
Source organism: Stomoxys calcitrans (assembly GCF_963082655.1). NCBI lineage: Eukaryota > Metazoa > Arthropoda > Insecta > Diptera > Muscidae > Stomoxys > Stomoxys calcitrans. Next base: position 178,803,193 of record NC_081554.1, read on the forward strand.
CAGAAATCATGATCCACCAAGCCAGTTAAAGTGTTTTGAGTAATAACACACACTTGCTCACCGGTTGTAAGTTCTTTGCTATGCTATTCTTTGAATAGAAAGCATTGAATATGATCTCGAGCTGAAAGATGTTTGAAAAATCACGGTAAAAATATTATAGCTTGTTTTAGGAAAAAGGGTCTTCCAATGGGTTAAGAGGTTTTCATTGACATAAAGTTCAGTAATGAAAGGGACAAACGAATTTCGATCTTAGAAAATATAAATTGATATGGGATGTTTGGGATTGTAAATAGTTCAATTTGGACCAGATTTATCCAATTAATACCGAATGGGTAGAAAATTATCAAAAAATTTTATGGGGCTGGTTCTTTTAGTTTGTCTGTCGGTTTGCCCTCTTTGATTTTGATTTTTAAAACTTTCCGTGATTTTTCCAACATCTTCCAGCTCGAGATCATATTCAATGCTTTCTCTTCAAAGAACAGCATAACAAAGAACTTGTAACTTTTAAACGTTGAGGAAGTGTGTTTTATTATTCAAAACACTCTAACTCGCTCGGTGGATCATGATTTCTGATACGCCATGTAGCTCCATGAACACCTTTGTCAAGGTGTTTGTTATAAAAGTTTGAGCAAGTGTGTGTTATTATTCAAAACACTTTGACTGGCTTGGTGGATCATGATTTCTGATACGCCATATTGCTCCATCAACAACTTTGTTCTATTGATTAAGGTGCCCTACATTTCCCCAAGACTATTGAGAACGGAGTAGTCAATTTGACGAAGGTGTTGATGAAATTACCTGGCGTATCAGAAATCATGATCCATCAAGCCAGTCAAAGTGTTTTTAATAATAACACACACTTGCTCAACTTTTCTAAGTTCTTTGCTTTGCTATTTTTTGAATAGAATTTATTAAATATGATCTCGATCTCGTTCAAAAAAAATTTTTTTTTTGAATAGAATTTATTAAATATGATCTCGAGCTGGAAGATGTTCAAAAAATCGAAACCGGGCTTTTTATCCGCTTTTTATCTGATTAAGATCCAAAATTGAAAGATCGGTCTACTTGACAGCTATTTCAAAATGGGTCCGATTTGAACAATATTTGAGTTGGACGACGAAAGGCTCCAAACTGTTTCAAAATTCACCATAATCGGCTAACAAATTTGGCTTTTTTGGGCTTAAGGTCTCAAATCGGCAGATAGGTCTATATGACAGCAAAATCTTAATAAGTTCCGATTTGAAAAATATTCGTTTCGGATGATGGGGGCCTAAAAGCAATTCGCTGTTTTAAATTTTAGCGAAATCAGGTAATAAATGCCGCATTTTTGGGCTTAAGACCCTAAATCGGCAGATCAGGCTATATGTCAGCTATATCCAAATAAATTCCGATCTTGACCATAGTTGGTTTGGATGTTGGGTGTCTTAACACAACTCCCTGTGTCAAATTCCAGCGAAATGAACAAACAAATGTGCCTTTTACACGCTTAAGGCCCTGAGTCGGCAGATCAGTCTATATGGCAGCTATATCTAAATATGGTCCGATCTGGACCATATTCGGGTCAGATGAGAGTAGGCTTAAGGCACCTCACTGTTTTAAATTTCAGCGGAATCAAAAAATAAATGCGGCTTTTATGGCCTTAAGACCCTGAATCCGCAGATCGGTCTATATGACAGATATATACAAACATGATCCGATGTCCACCATACTCTTTTCGGATATCGGGAGCCCTACTGGAACTCACCGTTTCGAAATTCAATTAAATCGGATATCGGATTTTACGCACTTAAGACCCTAAGTCGACAGACCGGTCTATATGGCAGCTACAATATATCCAAATAATGGTCCACATTTGGTTCGGTTCAGGTATCGAGTGGCCTTGTCCAACTCACTGTTCCAATTTCATAGATGTGGTGCAATGAATGCAGCTTTTATGGGCTTAAGTCTCTGAATCCGCAGATCGGCTTATGTGGCAGCTATATCCAAATTTGGTCCAAACTGAACAGGTCCCCGTTCAAATATCGGGTGTCCTACTGTAATTCACTGTTCCACATTACAGCCCCTGAATCCCCAGATCGGTCTATATAACAGCTATATTTTATATAATGTGAAAGTGTTGCGCTTTGTTCGTTTATTTGTTCCGAATATACTCAAAAACGGCTGAACCGATTTTCATAACTTTCACAGGTGGTAGAGTCTAGCCCACCGGTGAAAATAGGGTACTTCATTGCGTTATATCCTCGAGGGGGGGGCGGACACTCCCCCTAACCACAATTCTCAATAAAATCAGATCTGGGAGATGGATGAATTGATTTAAGTAAAATTTTGTATGCCACCCTATGGTAACCCAAAAACACAAAATTGGTATAAAAAACTTTGGGGTCAAGTAACGGTGGGGATGCCCTACCCTAAAACCCACCCAAACGGGCATGTTTACCGATTGGAACAATATGGGTATCAAATGAAAGGTATTTAAGAGAAGAGTTCGAACCTGATGTAGCAATTCGGCTCCATGTGTCTTGGAGCCAGGCCCACTCCCAAAAACCGACCGAAAATGACATATTTGCTGATCGAGGCTATATGAGTTTAAATAAAAGGTAATAGGAAGTAGATTACGATACGTAACGAGTGGTGTGGTACCAGGGGGCACTCCATCCCGACCCCCAAACGGACATGGTAGCCCATCGGCACAATATGGGATTCAAACGAAAGGTACTTTCGAGTAGAATACGAAACTTATATAAAAATTGGGAGTATATTCCCAGGCAGGTCGCTCCACCCCCAAAAATTGTGCACCAAATGGACATGTAAACCGAACGGGGCCAGATGGAACTCAAACGAAAGGTTTTTGAGAGCAGATTACAAATCATATAGATTGATATGGACCACATACAGTTCGGATATCGGGGGGCGGCTATATCCAAAGCTGATTCGATTTGGCCCGTTCAAGAACTTAACCTGCGTGTGGGAAAAATGCAAATCAGTGGTATATTTCAACCGTCCGTCCTTCCGTCTGTCTGTCGAAAGCACGCTTACTTTCGAAGGAGTAAAGCTAGCCGCTTGAAATTTTGCAAAAATACTTTCTATTAGTGTAGGTCGGTTGGGATTGTGAATGAGTCAAATCGGTCCATGTTTTGATATAGCTGCTATATAAACCGATCTTGGGTCTTGAATTCTTGAGCCTCTAGATTGCGCAATTCTCGTCCGATTTGCCTGAAATTTTGCAAGTGGCGTTTTGTTATGATATCCAACATCTGTGCCAAGTATGGTTCAAATCGGTCCATTATTGATAAAGCTGCCATGTAAACCGATCTTGGGTCTTGACTTCTTGAGTCTCTAGAGGGCGCAATTCTCGTCCGATTTGACTGAAATTTTGCACGTTTTGGTATCACTTCCAACAACTGTGCTAAGTATGGTGGAAATCGGTTTATAACCTGATATAGTTGTCATATCAACGGGTCTGGGATCTTGACTTCTTGAGCCTCTATGGGGCGCAATTCTTATCCGATTTGGCTGAAACTTTGCAAGAAGTGGTTTGTTGTGACTTCCAACAACAGTGTCAAATATTTTAGTTGGTCCATAACCTGATATAGCGATTTGCCTGAAATTTCGTACCACGTCTTCCCTCATGACCTTCAACATTATGATTTGAATCGGTCTATAGCCTGATATAGCTCCCACATAAACTGATTTCCCTATTTTACTTCTTGGGCCCCTAAAGAATGCAATTTTTATTAGAATTGGCTGAAATTTTACAAATCTTTTCTTTTATCATATGTTGGCCAAAAAGAGATACCGGGAAAAGAACTCGACAAATGCGATCCATGGTGGAGGGTATATAAAATTTGGCCCGGCCGAACTTAGCACGCTTTTACTTGTTGATACATACTTTTTCATCTTAGCGTCGTCATTACAGCTATCGACCTCTTGTCAGAGAAACTTCCAGGAGGTTCGTCTTGTCGTTCTGATCATTTAATTGTATTCCTTGAGCCGTGTATAATACATATCTTAATAAACTGGCGCTTTTTTACGACGTGCTCTGTCATAAAGTCTGCAGACCTCTTTCCCAATGTTGCGAATCTGTCCGGTTATCCAGGGTTTTTCTAGGGCTGAGCAGGACAACTATCTTTCAAAGACTATTGCAGTTGTATTTCTGTTGTCAATGTCTTCTATACTTGGACAGCCTAAATTATCTTGCCCAAGTCTTCCTCTGAGTACCAGTGTGTGTGTAGTGAGTCTTCCGAATTTGTATACCTTCCACCATAGAATGGGGGTATACTAACATCGTCATTCCGTTTAAAACACATCGCAATATTGGTTTAAGACCTCATGAAGTACTGGATGTCCATGACATTCTAAGCCGATCTAACCATGTCCCTCCATCTGTCTGTTTGTGGAAGGCACGCCAACTTTCAAAGGAGGAAAGTTGCCGCTTGAAATTTTGCAAAAATACTTTCTATTGCAGTTGTATTTCTGTTGTCAATGTCTTCTATACTTGGACAGCCTAAATTATCTTGCCCAAGTCTTCCTCTGAGTACCAGTGTGTGTGTAGTGAGTCTTCCGAATTTGTATACCTTCCACCATAGAATGGGGGTATACTAACATCGTCATTCCGTTTAAAACACATCGCAATATTGGTTTAAGACCTCATGAAGTACTGGATGTCCATGACATTCTAAGCCGATCTAACCATGTCCCTCCATCTGTCTGTTTGTGGAAGGCACGCCAACTTTCAAAGGAGTAAAGTTGCCGCTTGAAATTTTGCAAAAATACTTTCTATTAGTGTAGGTCAGTTGGGATTGTAAATGGGCCATATCGGTCCATGTTAGATATAGCTCCCATATAAACCGATTTCCCGATTATACTTCTTGAGCCTCTAGAGGACGCAATTCTTACCCGATTGGAGCACGCAAATCTAAACCGATTTGTCTGAAATTTTGTACTACGACGTTTTCTATGACATTCAACAGAAGTGCCAAGTGTGGTCCGAATCGGTCTCGATCTAATACCTGGTTAAGCTCCCCAATAAACCAATCTCCTGATTATACTTCTTGAGCCTCTGGAGAGCGCAAGATTTGTAAGATTTTACTTAAATTTTGAACATTATGAAAGTTTCTTTTTGGGACCATACATTTTCTTTTCAGGTGCTTAGAAAGCCAAATATGAAGATTTTTCGTGTATCCAATTTTGTTTTCTCTTTTTTTTTAGGTTTTATTTATTTTTTTTTTTTTTTACCCATACATTTGATCTCCACTGTTTTTTAATGTAATTATGCACAGAAATCTATGGGTGAGAAATTATAGACGCTTTTGTTATCTTTCACAACAAACACACCCACAAAAGCGTGGTTTTCAATGCGATCAAATGACTCATGGCATTGCTATGATGGCTGTGGGGAGGCAACAACAACAGCTTCAGCTTTAAATGGGTTAAAATAAATGAAGGTAAAAAAAAATTACCCAGTTTAAAGTTTTAAGTATTTAAATGCATTTGATATGTAAGCGAGAAATTCGAGAGTTTTCGGCTTAAATGATTAATTTGTAAGTTTTTCGAAGGGAGGTGAAAAAAGGCAGACCAAAAGCTGATTAACATGATTACAGCGTGGAATAACCAAGATTTTTGAAATTTATGGAAAAGGAAAAATTAAAATTAAATTTTTACACTTGATTTTTCTGAAATTCGATTTCAAAACTCTAAATTTAAAAACATTCCTTCGTTCGTTGGTTATTTAAATTTGAGTGCTTAATATGATTATTTATTTTGTATGTTTATTTTCTTTTCTTTCTCTACCTTTAGACAACCAAATAGTTGATTTTTTTTATTTGTAAGAAAAATCAAAAAAATTTATAAAGCCCCTGCATTTCATCAATAGCCCAAATTTCGAAGATCAGCCGGCCTATGAGACACAATATCTTTGAAACGGTTTCCCTTACGGCTTCTCTGTCTTTAATGGAATTACAATCAAATAAAGCAATAAAAATCAATCAAACACTTGTACATAAATTGATAATTGCAAACAAATCAATGCAAATTTATCAATAAATCAATTTAATCAGAATTGGAATTGAACTGCGTGGAGAGCCACAATCAAACAAACAAACACCAACCCATACATCAATCGATCGGAATGTTTAAAACCAATACCATAATACAACGGGGACAATAACAATAACAATAGCTAATTGTGATATTAAATAATACTTGAGAAAAAAACCCCCTCCTGCACTCTAATTATCTCTCATGTTACCTAAGCACTCTTACTCTCTTTGCCCATGAAGTGAGAGTAAATACTCACCCATACACCGCATATAGTTGTGTATGCTGTATTCTATACACATTGGCGCTGGCGGTCACCATATGTTTACATGGTTGAATGGTGACGCTTTACATTCGATTTAAATTGTAACGGTCGTTGTGGGAAATTCTCTCACGTATCAGTAGTGTAAACGAAGGATAAAAAGCAACGGTGTGTAAAACGCAATACAAGGCTACTACATACAGACAACCCTTAACAGCAGTAGAAAACCAACAACAGAGAGGAAGGCAGAGAGAGAGAGAGAGTGCCAAACAAAACATTAGTCATCGTAAAAGAAATATCGGCTGCGTCTACGAGCCACAATTATTAACAGTCCGTGATGGGTAACACATCGTCACACACGCATGAACCTCTGGAGAGGGGCAACTTTCAAAGAGGAAAATTTGGTGATGTCGCCAATGGGGTAGGTTTAACAAAACAAAAACAACAAAGAGAGTTGTATAAACTCAAGGCTCTCACATCAATCACTTGTTTCTCTTTCGTATTTATCATGAATTTTAACCATTGCTCTTATTAATATTTTCTCTTGTTCTCTTTTTGTTTGTCCAATAGAAATCCGCTTCATTCCGTTTTAGTAAAAAATCCCCCAAGAAAATGGATCGTTTGCGACGATCCTTTCGTGATTCGTTTAGGCGGCGAAAGGATCGTGTACCGGAATCCTCTAAGCCCCATCAATGGCAGGCCGATGAAGAAGCCGTACGCACTGCCACCTGTTCGTTTGGTGTTAAATATCTGGGATGCGTGGAAGTTTTTGAATCGCGCGGTATGCAAGTTTGCGAGGAAGCCCTCAAAGTTTTACGGGTAAGTGAAAGAAAAATAAGGTTATGAAAATAGAGTGGAGCAGTGGTAGATTGAATTGAAAAGATAACAGCAGAAGCAGAATGAGAGGGCAATGAAAAGAATTGTTGAAACCAATGTAACGTTTAACATGTCCCCTTTTCACCATAGTATAAAGAGCAAATTCATAAAATTGTGGAATGTGAACAGCCGATACCCAATTTGTGGACAATATTCGCCAATGAGGATATCAACATCAACATACTCATTTCTGTTTACATTATCTCCTATTTGTGTCCAACAAGCTAATGGGGCCTTTCCACTTTCTGTTTTCGGCAAGTGGCATCTTCTATTAGCAAACCTTATGGGTAACTAACACTTGAAGATTATTGAAAAGGCTAAAAGAAAGTCACAATAAATTACCGTTAAATAGAAACTTAAATTACCGCTGAATACAAACCTCACAGGGTTTGCCAATAAAAGTTGACACTTGTCAAAAAGTGGAAAGGCCCCATTAGCATGTTGGACACAAATAGGAGAAAATGTAAACAGAAATGGTTTGTTTACATAACACCAACAAACCATTTTTGTTTACATTTTCTCCTATTTGTGTCCAACATTCTTATGGGGCCTTCCCACTTTTGGACAAATGACAACTTTTATTAGCAAACACTGTGGTTAAAGCCACATTTAAGGATTATTGAAAAGGCTATAAGAACATCACAATGGATCAATGGTAATCCAATATAATAATAGAAACTTAGATAATCGTTGGAGTCAACGCGCTATGTAGTTTAGTATGTTCCCTTTACATCATTGTATATATCAAGTATGCAGATTTATATTGAACGATAAATTTCAGCACTCACCTAATATGGTGGTGGAAAGCCTACAGATGACATGTAATTTTTATACCCACCACCATAGGATGGGGGTATACTAATTAGTCATTCCGTTTGTCACACCTCGCAATATTGACCAAGACGATATATTCTAAATCGTCGATACGATATATTCTAAGCGTCCATCTGTAAAAATCACAATAGCGGTCGAACCCGTAAAGCTAGTCCCTTAAAATTTTGCACAGATATTTATTATTGATGTAGATCGTTGGGGATTGCAAATGGGCCATATCGGTTCAGATTTGATTATAGCTCCCATTTAAAGCGTTCGGTCTATAACCTGATATACCTCCCATGTAAACCGATCTCTCGATTTGACTTCTTGAGCCCCTGGAAGCCGCAATTTTTGTCCGATTAGGCTGAAATTTTGCATGTGATGTTCCGTTACGACTTTCACCAATTGGTCCAAGTACGGTCCAAATCGGTCTATAACCTGATATAGCTCCCATGCAAACCCATCTCCCGATTTGACCTTTTCAGGCCCTGGAAACCGATCTCGCGATTTAACTTCTTGAGCCCTTGGAAGCCACAATTTTGGTTGAATTTGGCTAAAATTTTGCACATCGTGTTCTGTTATGACTTTCAATAACTGGTCCAAGTACGGGCCCAATAAATCTAAAACCTGATGTAGCGCCTATATAAACCGATCTCCCGATTTTACTATTTCAAGCCCTGGAAACCGATCTCCCGATTTGACTTCTTAAGCCCTTGTAAACCAAAATTTATGTCCGATCTGGCTAAAAATTTGCACATAGTGTTGTGTTATGACTTTCAACCATTGGCCCAAGTCGGTAAAAATCGGTCTATAATACCTCCCATGTAAACCGATCTTCCGATTAGACTTCTTGAACCCCTGGAAGCCGCAATTTTTGTCCGATTAGGCTAAAATTTTGCATGTAGTGTTTAGTTATGACTTTCAACAACTGTGTCAAGTACGGTCCCAATCGGCCTATAACCTGATATCGCTCCCATATAAACCGATCTCCCGATTTGACCTATTGAGCCCTTGGAAGCCACAATTTTTGTCCGATTTGTCTGAAATTTTGCATGCGGTGTTTTGTTATGACTTTCAACAAATATACCAAGTTCGGATTTAATCGAACTATAACCTGATATAGCTCCTACATAAACCGATCTCCCGACTTGACTTCTTGATTAGTCATTCCAATTTCCCACCCTATGAAGTATATATCGTATCGTCTGAAAAATCTAAGATGATCTAGCCCTGTCCGCCCGTTAGTCCATCTGTCTGTCTGTTGAAATCACGCTACAGTCTTTAAAAATAAAGATATTGAGCTGAAACTTTGCACAGCTACCTTTTTTGTCCATATACCCATATGGAAGATGGGCTATATCGGACTATATCTTGATATAGCCCCCATATTGACCGATCTGACTATTTAATGCTATAAACATGTCACATTTTTGATCCAGAGCAGGGCTGCGGTGTCGGAGTCGAACAATTTTGCCTGGAGTCGAAGTCGAGACAATTTTCTCGACTCCAGGCAAAATTGTTCGACTCCGACACCGCAGCCCTGCTCTGGATCAAAAATGTGACATGTTCAAAATTTTATGACAATAGGACAATATATGCAACCTATGCCTTGATTACAACATGACAGCTTATAGCTCGTAAGATGTTAACACTAAGCGATGTCGAGTTAATAGTTATATGCAACCTATGCCTTGAATACAAAAAATAAAATGTGGCTACTTTTATCGTAGACTGTTGTATTAAATTTTGCTGTTCTTAAATTCAAGCTCGAGGTATTTTTGTTCTGTTTTGACTTAAGAGATTCGTAGCAAATGTGGTCTAAACGAGTTCATATAGAATGAACTCGCCTTGCAGAACACGGTCCACAAGGCTATGTAAAATTCGATCCGCCTGAACTTTTGACATTTTTACTTGCTCATGTCATTTTACTTCGATCATCTTGTCATCTCTTTGTTATGTTTCATCATTTTCTTTGTCTTCTCCATCTGTTTCTAACAAAGAGATTGATCCAGTTTATCCATTATAAATGAAACCACACTTGGTTGCCACGTTGCCGCCAGTTGATTGACCTTTTTTTCTGTGTGCTAATCATTTTTTTTTAAACCGAGTTTCTGCAATTGCGAACAAATAAACCAACCAACATAACAGAGAGATTCTTAATTAATATCATAATAATAGTACAACCATATCAAGCAGTTTTAATTAAACTTTTATTAAGCTCTCTTTGACCTTGAGTTCAATGAAGAACAAAAAAAAAACTGACCCAGCCATGCGTTGAAGAGTGATTGAGAAATGAAACTTTGAAAAGCAAAACGTGTCTCATTAGCATTGGCAAAGGGAGAGAAAATTTGAAATAGTTTGAAGAAAGACTAACTTTCGGATCACCTATTTTATGTCAATGAAAATTGGCGTCTTTCGTTCGCTTGTATGTCAAAATCAGCTGATCTCATAATGGAAAAACAGATGCTTGAGTGAGTCAAAGTTAAACCGCGTTTACACTGCTCATTAAATCTAGATTTAAGGCTCTCGACAGCTGATTTTATAAAGGGAAAACAGGTGATCGAGCCATTAAATCCGGATTTAAAGAGCAGTGTAAACGGGGTTTTACTTTTTTGAGTGATACAGATTTAGTGGGACAGGTATTTGGATACTGTGTCTTAAAAATCAATGACTTTCTCTTTGAATTAAAAATCAATGACTTTCTCTTTGAATTGGCCCAAAATTGCGAGAGTGGGAAACATGTGAACAGCAAACAAATGAACGGAGAAACAGACAGACAGTTTAACAGACATTTCAGTAGACGCTTTAATACGTAGGCAAATGGCGGAAATAGAGATATTTAATTTACTTTTTCCCAAATAAATAAAGAAAAACGAACCATCGAAACTAATAAAACAAACAACAAGTAAAAAGGCGTTAAGTTTGGCCGGGTCGAACTTTGGATACCCACCACCTCGGGTATATATGTAAACCACCTTCCATCAAAATCCGGTGCATACCTTATGTATCATAGCAGTTATATCGAAATATATTCCGATTTTGACCAAAACTAATAAGTACAAGTCATTGTTTAATTGTGTATAATAAAATATTGGTCTTTTAAGTAGCTTTATCTACTATTAAACCGATCTGAACCATATACGTCACGGATGTAGAAAAGCCTAACCCAAGTTACTGTCCCAAAATTCGGCGAAATCGGACAAAAAATCGACAGATCGGTCTATATGGAAGCTATATTCAAATCTGAACCGATCTGGGCCAAATTGAAGAAGAACATCGAAGAGCCTAACACAACACACTGTCCCAAAATTCGGCGAAATCGGACAAAAAATGCGCCTTTTATGGCCCCAAAACCTAAAACGGAGAGATCGTTCTATATGGCAGCTATATCAAAATTTTAACCGATCAGGGCCAAATTGAAGAAGGATGTCTAAGGCCTAAGGCAACTATTTGTCCCAAATTTCAGCAAAATCGGATAGTAAATGTGGCTATTATGAGCCTAAGACTCTAAATCGGAGGATCGGTCCACATGACAGCTATATCCAAATCTGGACCGATCTGAGCCAAATTGACTAAAAATGTCGAAGGGCCTATCACAACTCACTGTCCCAAATTTCAGCAAAATCGTATAATAAACGTGGCTTTTATGGGCCTAAGGCCCTAAATCGGAGGATTGTTATATATGACAGCTATATCTAAATCTGAACCGTTCTGGGCCAAATTGACGAAGGATGTCTAAGGGCCTAAGGCAACTCACGGTCCCAAATTTCAGCTAAATCAGATAAATTGAAGAAAGATGTCTAAGGGCCTAAGGCAACTCACTGTCCCAAATTTCAGCAAAATCGGATAGTAAATGTGGCTTTTATGAGCCTAAGACCCTAAATCGGAGGATCGGTCTACATGACAGCTATATCCAAATCTGGACCGATCTGAGCCAAATTAAAAAAAGATGTCTTAGGGCCTAAGACAACTCACTGTCCCAAATTTCAGCAAAACCGGAAAATAAATGTGACTTTTATGGGCCTAAGACTCTAAATCGAAGGATTGGTATATATGATAGCTATATCTAAATCTGAACCGATCTGGGCCAAATTGACAAAGGATGTCCAAGGGCCTAACACAACTCATTGTCCCACAAATTTCAGCAAAATCGGATAATAATTGTGGATTTTATGTGCCTAAGACCCTAAATCGGAGGATTGGTATATATGACAGCTATATCTAAATCTGAACCGATCTGGGCCAAATTGACAAAGGATGTCCAAGGGCCTAACACAACTCACTGTCCCAAATTTCAGCAAAATCGGATAATAATTGTGGATTTTATGGGCCTAAGACCCTAAATCAGAGGATCGGTCTATAAGGCAGCTATATCCAGTAAGTTTTGTAAGGCCCTCCAACATTTTTTTTCAATTTGGCTCAAATCGTTCCAGATTTCAAGCGTATAGCTTTACTCTTTCAAAAGTTAGAGAACTTTCGACAGTCAGTCGGACGGGCATGGCTAAATCTACTTAAAATGCCAAGAGGACCAAGAATATGTATAATTTGATGGGTCTCAGATCAAAGGGAATGACTAGATTAGTATATCCCCCATCCCATGGTGAAGGGTATAAAAAGATGCATATGGTAATGCTGAAGATCTGCACCAGCTTAAAAACGTATAGTATTTCATTTCTCTTTGCCTTCCCATTAAGATTTTTTGCCTCCACTCTATTTTACTTTCACATAACTCTGTTCTCCCCAACTCTCTCTCTAATCTGCCTTTTTTCTCTCTCCTTTTTTTCAGAACTCTCGTCGTCGTCCGGTTCGCGGTTTACTACATGTCAGTGGCGATGGCTTGCGCGTTGTTGATGACGAAACCAAGGGCCTTATTGTCGATCAAACCATTGAGAAGGTCAGTTTTTGTGCTCCGGATCGCAATCATGAGCGTGGCTTCAGCTACATCTGTCGCGATGGCACAACACGTCGTTGGATGTGTCATGGCTTTTTGGCCGTCAAGGATTCCGGTGAACGTCTCTCCCATGCTGTGGGTTGTGCCTTTGCCGTGTGTCTGGAGCGCAAACAGAAACGCGATAAGGAGTGTGGCGTCACTATGACCTTTGACACAAAGAATAATACATTCACAAGGACGGGCTCATTTCGGCAACAGACTATGACCGAGCGCATGGTGAACAACGAACGTGGCATTGATACTCCATCGGCTTTGATACAGCCCCAGCCGAAACCCTTTAATCCCTTTGCCATTGAGAGACCTCATGCCACACCCTCAATGTTGGAGCGTCAGGGCTCATTCCGGGCTTTTAGCACAATTGGTACACAATCACCCTTTAAGCGCCAGATGTCATTGCGTATCAACGATCTTCCGTCCAACGCTGAGCGTCAAAAAGCTTTTATGGCTGCTGCTTCAGGTCTTAGCCTGGGCTTGAACACACCCAACCGCAGTGTGTCACCTATACCAGAAGTCTCACCGGCTAGGCCCGGAGCTTTGGAGCTGGAAAATGGAGGCGTAGCCACTGCGGAAACCGTCAGTCAGCTGTGCCAAGAGCTCAGCCAGGGTCTAACCCTGCTGTCACAAAATGATGCGGTGCTAGCAGCATCGACCATGGGCGGTGCTGCCGATGATCTCAACTTTAACAATAACTTGAGCATTAATCAGAATATCATAGCTGCTGAGAAGCACTATCAGAAAGTAATCTCCTCACCCAGCAGTACCAGTAGTTTTGGTATTGTAACGCCCACGGCAAAAATACAGCCACGCGTTGCTAGCGGTTCGCCAGCAGTTTTGAATACGCCACCTCAGACGCCGAGCAATACACCAACGCTTCCAACGAGTGCGGAAAAGACTAGCCTGGCGGAAGCCACACTGCCCAAAGCTGACCAGTGGTTGGGTCAGGTGGTGAAGAGCACCTCGCCAGCACCCCACAAGCGGGGGCCCATGCTGGCGGCGGGTGGGCGCACTCAGTCTATGAGCTCAGTGCCGGGCCTCAATGATCCCTTCGATGCAGAATGGGTGGCAGGTGTAACCAAGCCACTGTCGCCAGATATGCCCACAGCTGTGGGACTGGGAACAACGCTGCCCACCACAGCCACACCTCTACATAGTACTAATCCCTTTATATCGCCTCCAAAACCACCAACACAATCATTCCAAGTGCAACTTTAAGAATGCCACACACACACACACACACACCGAAACAGATGTTAGAGAACCATTAGTTGGCGCCCAACCAGCAAAAAAGCGGGAGTAGACAAGTCGACATGCAATGCAATGAAACACAGAGGGAGAGCATGATGCTGGGGCGGGAAGAAGTGTGGTGTTGGACACGAAACACTTAAAAAAAACAACAACAACAACAAAAAAACTATATGTTACGATTATTTTACTAAGCATTAAATCAATGGAAATGAAACTGAGAGGAATGAATGAAATGCCTCAATAACACAGAGAGAGCATAGAGTGAATGCTTAAGAGAGAGAGAGAGCGAAAGAGAGAGAAAGAGCGTAAATGCAAAGTGCAGCGCAGTGAACGTAGTTAGCAACATACGTAGCATGTAGTACATAATGTGTAGTTAGTCTAGTTGATAGTGCAGTGGGAGTTCGAACCCTGGGCAAATTTGTTACTTAATTATGGCTTAATTGATGTTACTTACATTTCTATAGAAATTTAATTCCTATACAAGCAAACTTAAAAAAACAAAACTACAAAACACTCAGAAACACAGTTAACATTTAAAAAAATAATCAAAAACTGTGCAAAGGCGGACTTGGAAAAAAGAAAACAATAGAGAAAATGTAAAGAAATCTACTAAGGGGGCTATCCAGTAGCCATCTAAGGACGTTGATATTCTTTAAGAATATGAAATATTAAACAGATGGAGATAAGCTATTTCAAATATTTAATAACGACCAATAAATAATTTCATCAGTTGACTAATTAAATGACTTGTTCGTTACAATTAAATGTTGAGAGGCCAACTTTTAAGCCCACTTAGCTTTCTTTCTTCTTCTTCCTATTATTTTCTGTGTATAATTTTGGTTTCATCTATGGTCTGTCTTTTTTTTTAATTTCTTAATTTATGTCAATGTTTAATTTTTGTACAAAATGTATTATATTAAAATTAATTTTATATATTTAATAAAAAAAATATATATATATTATTATATTATCTTTTAATTTGTACTAGTACCCTTTATATATTATTTACCTTATGTCTAATTTGTAGTTCTCTTTTCGACCCCAATTGATTTTTTTTTTGTTTGCTAGACTTACTTATTTTGTGTTGTGTTATTATGTACGCGATACAAACGATGAATATACATATACAAATATTAATTAAACAATTTATAAATAAATTCAATAACATTTTAAGAAAACAAAAAACACAGTCCTCTTATGATATTTTTCTTTAACTCATCCCCAAAGTAGGACTCCTTAACTTTTGAAAATATGAAGCTTTTCGCTTGAAAGTTTTGCTATGTGGTTTGCCTACTGATATAACTCATGGGAAAAAATTCGCCAAAGCCCACGCGGGATTTGAACCCAAATGGTCATGGAGACAAACAGCTTTCTAAGCCTTCGAAACAACTTTCAGAAGATGAACTGAAGACTTGTGCATATATACTAAAGGCTTGCAATGATGTGAAGTTAATTTGTTTAAGCCGAGACATGAACCAGGAAAACAAAAAACGCTATCCCTTTATGACCTTTTTCTTCAACTCATCCTCAAAGGATTCTAATCATAATAAAGTGTTTTGTAGGATTCCTTAACTTTTGAAGCCTTTCGGCTGAAAGTTTTGCTATGTGTTTTGCCTACTGATATAACTCATGGGAAAAAATTCGCCTAAGCCCGGGTGGGATTTGAACCCATATGATCATGGAGATCAACAGCGTTCAAAGCCTTCAAAACAACTTTCGAAAGATGCACTGAAGACTTGTAAATATATAGTAAAGGCTTGCAATGATGTGAAGTTAAAGTTGGTTTAGCCGAGACATGAACCAGCAAAACAAAAACGCTGTCCCTTAATGATATTTTTCTTTGACTCATCCCCAAATGGTTCTAATCATAATAATATGTTTTGTAAGACTCCTTAACTTTTGAAGCCTTTCGTTTGAAAGTTTTGCTATGTGTTTTGCCTATTGCTATATTACTCATTGGAAAAAATTCGCCAAAGCCCGGGTGGGATTTGAACCCAAATGGTCATGGAGATAAACAGCGTTCAAGAGCTTCGAAACAGCTTTCAAAAGATGCACTGAAGGCATGTACATATATACTAAAGGCTTGCAACTAATGTGAAGTTAAGTTGTTTTAGCCAAGACATGAACCAGGAAAACAAAAAACGCTGTCCCTTTATGACCTTTTTCTTTAACTCGTCCCCAAAGAATTCTAATCATTATAAAGTGTTTTGTAAGACTCCTTAACTTTTGAAGCTTTTCGCTTGAAAGTTTTGCTATGTGGTTTGCCTACTGATATAACTTATGGGAAAAAATTCGCCGAAGCACACGCGGGATTTGAACCCAAATGGTCATGGAGACAAACAGCCAAGCCTTCGAAACAACTTTCAAAAGCTGCACTGAAGACTTGTGCATATATACTAAAGGCTTGGGATGATGTGAAGTTAAATTGTTTTAGCCGAGACATGAACCAGGAAAACAAAAAACGATGTCCCTTAATGATATTTTTCTTTGACTCATCCCCAAATGATTCTAATCATAATAAAGTGTTTTGTAAGACTCCTTAACTTTTGAAGCCTTTCGCTTGAAAGTTTTGCTATGTGTTTTGCCTATTGCTATATTACTCATTGGAAAAAATTCGCCGAAGCCCGCGCGGGATTTGAACCCAAATGGTCATGGAGACAAACAGCGTTCTAAGCCTTCGAAACAACTTTCAGAAGATGCACTGAAGACTTGTGCATATATATGTACTAAAGGCTTGCAATGATGTGAAATTAAATATGTTCTAGCCGAGACATGAACCAGGTATGGGTGAAATTGAAACAAAACAAGTCAAAAGGCATTAAGTTCGGCCGGGCCGAACTTTGGATACCCACCACCTCGGGTGTATATGTAAAACCCCTTTCGCCACAATATGGTGAAATTTGGTACCCACTATTTCAAATTTCAACGAAATCGGGTAATAAATAGAAATTTTATGTGCTTCAGACCCTTTATCGGCAGATCGGTCAATATGGCAGCTATATCTAAATATAGTCCGATCTGAACCAAATTTGGGTCGGATGTTGAGAGGCTTAAAACTCCGCACTATTCCAAATTTCAGCGAAATCGGTTAAACAATAAAGCTTTTATGGGCTCAAACCCTTTATTGGCAGATCGGTCTATATGGCAGCTATATCTAAATATAGTCCGATCTGAACCATATTTAGGTCAGATGTCGGAAGGCTTAAAATAACCCAATGTTTTAAATTTCAGCGAAATCAGGTAATAAATAAAGCTTTTGTGGGCTTCAGACCCTTTATCGGGAGATCGGTCTATATGGCAGCTATATCTAAATATAGTTCGATCTGTACCATACTTGGGTCGGATGTTGAGAGGCTTAAAACTCCGCACTATTCCAAATTTCAGCGAAATCGGTTAAAAAATAATGCTTTTATAGGCTTCAGACCCTTTATCGCGAGATCGGTCTATATGGCAGCTATATCTAAATATAGTCCGATCCGAACCATATTTGGATCAGATGTTGGTAGGCCTAAAACCACTCACTGCTTTAAATTTCAGCGAAATCGGTTAAAGAACAAAGCTTTTATGGGCTTCAGTCCCTTTATCGGCAGATCGGTCTATATGGCAGCTATATCTAAATATAGTCCGATCTATACCATATTTGGTTCTGATGTTGAGAGGCTTAAAACTCCGCACTATTCCGAATTTCAGTGAAATCGGTTAAAAAATAGACCTTTTATGGGCTTCAGACCCTTTAACGGGAGATCGGTCTATATGGCAGCTATATCTAAATATAGTCCGATCTGAACCATATTTGGGTCAGATGTCGAGAGGCTTAAAGTAACTCACTGTTGGAAATTTCATCGAAATGGGGTAATAAATAAAGCTTTTATGGGCTTCAGACCCTTTATCGGAGAATCGGTCAATATGGCAGCTATATCTAAATATAGTCCGATCTGAACCATATTTATGCCCTATGTTGAGTGGCCTTAAGCTACTCAATGTTTGAAATTTCAACGAAATCGGTTAAAAAATAAAGCTTTTATGGGCTTCAGAACCTTCATCGGGAGATCGGTCTATATGGCAGCTATATCTAAATATAGACCTATCTAATCCATATTAAGGTCAGATGTCGGAAGGCTCAAAATAACCCACTGTTGCAAATTTAAGCGAAATAATGGAAAAATGAAAATTATGGGAATTAGGCCCTTTATCGGAAAACCTAAAGTGTGGCTACAACAGCCTTAAAGGGCCATATCGGATGAAAGATATATGTCGGAGCTATATATAAATCTAGACCGACTTTGATTAAATTTTGCACACGTATTGGGACGTTAAATAAAATGTCTCATGCTAAATTTTGTAAATTTGATCGGACAAAAACAGTGGTTTCTACAGCCTGTGGCTTTCATCCATATCGGATGAAAGATATATATGAGAGCTATATTTAAATCTGATCCGATTGTAATGGAATTTTGCAGACGTATTAGGATGTTAAATAAAACATCTCATGCAAAGTTTTGTAAAAACTGTGGCTTCTACTGCCTTTAAGGCCATATCGGATGAATGGTATATATATATATATACACCATTCATCCGATATGGCCTTAAAGGCAGTAGAAGCCACAGTTTTGGTCCGATCTTTACAAAACTTTGCATGAGCTATATCTAAATCTGGACCTATTTTGACAAAATTTCGGACCAAAATTGTGGCTTCTACAGCCTTAAAAGCCCATATCGGATGAAAGATATATATGGGAGCTATGTCTAAATTTCGACCGATTTTCATAAAATTTTGCACACATATGAAGGCACCAAATATAACACCTTGTGCTTAATTTTGTAAAGGTCGCACCAAAATTTTGGCTTCTACAGCCTTAAAAGGCCATATCGGATGAAAGATATATATGGGAGCTGTATCTAAATCTGGACCGATTTTGACGAAATTTTCCACACATATGAAGGCGTCAAATAAAACACCTTGTGCTTAATTTTGTAAAGGTGGTATCAAAATTCTGGCTGTTACAGCCCTAAAAGGCCATATCGGATGAAAGATATATGTAGGAGCTATATCTAAATCTGGACCGATTTTGACGAAATTTTGCACATATATGTAGATGTCAAATAGAACACCTCGTACTAAATTTTGTAAAGGTCGGACCAAAATTGTGGCTGTAACAGCCTTAAAATTCCATATCGGATGAAAGATATATATATATATATGGCAACTATATCTAAATCTGAACCGATTTTTACCAAAATCATAGCATTCGTCCTTGGGCCAAAGAAGTGACATATGCAAAATATCGTGACAATCAGACAATAAATGCGACCTGCACCTTGATTACAAGAACACATGGACAGACAGACGGACATAGCCAAATCGAATCAGGAAGTGATTCTAAGCCGATCTGTATACTTATCAATCGGTTCAGCTCTCTCCTTCTTTGTTCGGGAGTTTATCAATCAGAAGAAGGTCGATTGGGTCAGCTTCAGAGAGTATGCCAATCTCCGCTTTAGTGAACTGACAACCCCCCAAATGTGCTAGTTACCTGATAGGAAGTTCCGAGACATCATAAACGCAGCAGCCGCTCGATATATGCCAGAAGGTCGAATACCACAAGTACGGCCCAATTTTCCAGCGCAGGCAGTGGTACTCGCAAAAGAGCGTGATCGAATTGGTTGCATGGACCCCATTAACATCAGAATCAGCGAGCTGAATTTGAAAATAACGGGGTAGACAACGAACATAACACTTGGAGCAATGTAACCTAAGTACCGGTTTGGGCAAGTCGTGGCCTATTGTTAAGTCACTATCGAACCCCAGTAGATGGGGTGACAGGACCTCAGTCACTTTTGGCGAAGTAGCTGTGACTGACCCGAAGAAATGCGCCAGGTTGTTCAACCATCAATTTATTGTGCATCCCAAGAGTGACAGGGCTAGGAGGAGAGCCATTATTCGTATCCTTGGTCTTTGAACCGATGGACAGCCATCACAATTTACCTTGGATGAAGTTACGAATATCATCCATGGCGCCAAGTCATCCAAGACGCCAAGTCATCCAATGCGCCAATTCATCCCCGACTGAATCTCTACACTGATTCTGAAGAATCTGGATCTACCTGCGATTACCTTATAACTGCCTTCAATTTGTCGTTGAACACTCTTTAAATATACGATGTCTGGAACAAGGCACAGTGATCCTGCTAATGAAGTCTGGAAAGGACCCGAGTAAGGGGGTGCCGTACAGACCGATCTCCCTTCTCTCACCAGTAGCCAAGGCGCTTGAGGGACTACTTCTCCCGAGCCTCATTGGAGAATTTTCACTCGCCGAGCATCAGTATGGATTTCGAAGACTGCATAGCACATTGCTCTGCATGCCCTCACTGCACACATTTGCTGTAGCTTCAATAAGCCAGGTCTATGTGATAGGACGGTCCTCGTGGCACTGGACCTATCGAAGGCATTCGACACGGTCAGCAATGTCAAACTATTTGAGCACGGCGTTAAGATCGTACCACCTTTCTTCTTCTTTCTAGGCTAAGACTGCCTGCAGGTCCAAGTTATGATCAGCAGCTGTACTGTCTCTTGCTTTGATCCATCCGGGTTGTATTAGCTATCAAAAAGCAAAATCAGAGTTCCTTCAATCCAAGACTAACCAAGATTATTGACGGCAGTTCTCCGGCCTTCACTGTCAAATCGTCAGCTCTTTCATCCCCCCTAACAACATTATGGCCCGGAACTCAAACAATGTGGATCGTGCCATCCTCAGAGAAGGCTTTAGTGGCTCTCTTACACTCCAAGACAATTCGTTTTTTACCGTCTTGGTTGTTATTGCTTAGATTGCCACTTTACTGTCCCTAAAGTTGCTCACACTCGACGTCCTCGCGTTAACACCACACCACCTCACACATTCTGTTATAGCCCGGATTTCCACCTGCAAAATTGTGTTATTAGTCGAAAACAGATTTCAAGACCCAGTCTATCATCTAGCTTTGATCCATCTGTGTAGCATGCATGTAGCATCTTCAAGATGGCAATAACAGAGTTCCGTCAATCCAAAATTGTGCCTCTGGCAGCAGTGTCTTGCGCTCGACCTCAAATGTCATCTCAGGTATGCGATTCGTATATCAGGCATCTGAGGAAGCGATTTCAAAGAGCCAGCAGTTTTAATGCTGAGGATCTTGTCTCACGTCGAAACGACTGCCTTCGCAATTTGAGAACGTAAAAGCGACTGTTGATTAGGAGCAAGGAAGATCACTTATCTTCAATGGCGTGTGTACCCACGAGATTAGGCTAAATAGGTTGTCAGGAACTTTCTCACTGTTGTAATTAGTTCTGTAATAGAAGACTATGCGTGGTTGGAGTTAGCCTGACCTGCTTATCCTGGTTGAAGGAGATTTCGGAAGTGCCCTTGAAACTCGAGGTGGGCTGGCCATGGGCATTGTGTGCGAATGGAGCGTGAATGTTGCTCAAGGGCTTCTCGTCTCGGAATCGTCCACCCACGAATCAATCTGACGGAGCTAGCATTGGAAACGTAGCGCTCGTGCAATATCAGGGAGTGACTGGGTTTCCTGGTCTATTTGGGTCGGATGAAGGAGAAGAAGATGACTCTAGGAGCGTCTTGATGATAGGTGAAAAATTAGATGGACGAACATTGACAATGGTCGGGTGACTTACGAATTTATTCTTGACGCGACATTCGTACGAGACCGCCCGGACCTGGCTTCGGCCTAAGAAGTTTCATTCTGACGGGACAGTTTTATACTAATCGGACTGCACTCATTGAAATGAGAGAATTATCCCCTGTTCCTTAATGGAATGTT
Organism: Stomoxys calcitrans; assembly: GCF_963082655.1. NCBI lineage: Eukaryota > Metazoa > Arthropoda > Insecta > Diptera > Muscidae > Stomoxys > Stomoxys calcitrans. The sequence goes on from NC_081554.1 coordinate 178,825,185, forward strand.
CGTTGGAAATTTAAAAGTAGTAGTACACCAAACTACTGGGGCTTAAGTAAGTATTGCTCTAGTCCAGTCCTGTAGAGCCAACGGCCTATCGTCGGATCCAGGCCCCATTTGAAGCCTACGACCCGTCTATATAGGGCCCAACATCGGTGAGCCATCCCAGTACGCTCCTAAATGTGACACTTCCAGTTCAGTTTCCTGTCCACGATCACTCCTTACTATGTGACCTTGTCAGATATCGAATTCGTTCAAGTGAGGAAACGTGGTGCGTTAAGTTGGCCCACCTTCTTCTTCCTCGTGAACTGACAGATTGTCATCGCTGGGTTAGCATTGAGACCCCTAGGTTATCAGGTTATTAATGACAGTCAGGTTATTTATGGGAGGCCACCGTAGCGCAGAGGTTAGCATGTCCGCCTTTAACGCTGAAAGCCTGGGTTCGAATCGTGGCGAGACCATCTAAAGAAAAAAATCTTTTCTTCTAGTGCTGGCAACATTGGTGAGGTACTATACCATGTAAAAACTTCTCTCCAAAGAGATGTCGCACTGCGGCACGCCGTTCGGACTCGGCTATAAAGAGGAAAGCTTAAACTTGATTCGGACTGCACTCATTGATATGTGTGAAATTTCCCCCCGTTCCTAAGTGGAATGTTCATGGGCAAAATTTGCAATTTATAGGTTATTTATGATGGTCAACCATAGGAGTGTCGATAAAATGCCATTTTCTCACTTGTCTTTATATCATGGGACTCACAGTTAATCCACCTGTTCCTTAGCATGTGGTTTAACCAGTCTCTAAGTTCCTCAGTCAGCATCCATAATACCTTTTTGTGGTGATCACCCATGGGAGTGTGGACAAAATGCCCCCCTGTGGCATACTTTGTGCCACCTTCTCCCTTATATTCGGGCCATGGGGCCCACAATTTATCCACCAGTTCCTTAGCATATGGTTTATCCAGTCTCTGAGGACCCGGTACTGGTCTTAAGATTGGATCAGTGTGTCGTTCCGCACATTGTTAAACGTCCCCTTAGATTTCAATGTATACGTCTTGACATCGAAGGATTCCTCTATTTTATGCACAACCTCGTGCAGGGTAGTCTCCACAGATCTGTAGGCCTTTAGTTTCGCATAGCTTGCCTTGCCGGGCTTGGGTATAAATATCACCCTTGCCTCCTGCCAGCCTTTCGGAGTATATGCAAGTCGTGGTAGGCTGTGCAAATAGTGGCCAGATGGGTAGACCGATTATCGGCCTCCACCTTTAGTAAAGCCAGAAATATTCCATCAGGTCCGGCCGGAGCTGGCCGTGTTATTCTAAACCTAATGTAGCGATGGTTACAGAAGGATTGCTCTTTTGCCTAGATAACTTAAAATGCATGTAACTCCTTAACTTTTTTTGAACCAATTTTTGTCCAACCAAACAAAAAAAAAAAAAACAAGTAAACGCGTGCTAAATTCGGCCGGGCCAATCTTTGGATACCCATTACCTCGGGTATATATGTAAACCACCTTTCGTCATAATCCGGAGAAAAATGCATAATTTATGCCCCCATAGCAGCTTTATCGAAATATGGTCCGATTTGGACCAAATTCGACACGTATATTGAGAGGTCTAATAAGTGAAAGTCTTTGTCCAATTTTGTAGAACAAAATATTGGTCTTTTTGATAGCCATATCCAAATACAGACCGATCTGATCCATATACAACACGGATCTCGAAAAGCCCAATAAGAGTCAGTGTGTCACATTTCAGCCAAATCGGATAATAAATGCGCCTTATATGGCGCCAAGACTTTAAATCGAGAAATCAGTCTATATGGCAGCTATATCCAAATCTGAACCGATCTGGCCCAAATAGAAGAGGGATGTCGAAGGGCCTAACACAACTCACTGTCCCAAATTTCGACGAAATCGGCCAATAAATTTGCCTTTTATGGGTCCAAAACCTTTTATCGAGAGATGGCAACTATATCCAAATCTGTACCGATCTCAGCCAAATTAAAGATGAATGTTAAAGGGCTTAAAACATTTCATTATCTCAAATTTCAGAGAAATCGGGCAATAAATGCGCTTTTATGGACCCGAGACTTTAAATCGAGAGATCCGTCCATATGGCAACTATATCCAAATCTGGACCGATCTGCGCCATATTCCAGGAAGATGTCGAGGGGTCTAACTTAACTCACTGTTCCCAAATTTCAGTGACCTTAAATCGAGAAATCGGTCCATATGGCAACTATATCCAAATCTGGACCGATCAGTGTCATTTTCCAGGAAAATGTCGAGGGGCCTCGCTTAACTCACTGTTCCCAAATTGCGGCGACATCGGACAATAAATGCGCCTTTTATGGGCCCAAAATCATAAATCGAAAGATCGGTCTATATGACAGCTATATTCCAATTTTAACCGATCTGAGCCAAATTAAAGAAGGATGTCGAAGGGCCTAACACAACTCATTGTCCCAAATTTGTATGGGCCCAAAACCTTAAAACGAAAGATCGGTCTATATGGCAGCTATATCCAAATCTGAACCTATCTGAGCGAAATTAAAGAAGGATGTCGAGGGGCCTAACACAACTCATTGTCCCAAATTTTCAGCAAAATCGGATAATGAATGTGGTTTTTATGGGCCTAAGACCCTTAATCGGCGAATCGGTCTATATGGGGACTATATCAAGATATGGTCCGATATGGCCCATCTTCGAACTTAACCTTCTTATGGACAAAAAAAAAGAATCTGTTCAAAATTTCAGCTCAATATATCTACTTTTAAAGACTGTAGGGTGATTTCAACAGACGGACGGATATGGCTAGATCGTCTTAGATTTTTACGATGATCAAGAATTTATATTCTTTATAGGGTCAAAGGGACAAAATGAATATATCCCCAACTTTCGGTGGTGGGCATAAAAATGTTTGCTGAAATTCATTGGATTTTTTTTTTTAATTTGAATTTTTTTTTTTTATTTTAAAAAGTTGGCTGAGTTTTGGGGTTCACGGGAATCCTTTTAACATCTAATGATTTTTTTTTAAATTTTTTTTTTATTTTTATGTCAATCTGAACTAAAATCAGAGACCCCTATTATATATCTGCCTTACATTTACCCTTTACCTTCCACACACTATTTTAAGAACACATTTATCCAGGACGATTTTCCCCAAGCACTCGTTGTAGGAATTGCACGCTCTCCACCCAGGAAATCCCGAAATTGCATGAAAGGCTTTAAAAATATTGTTTATAATTAGCATTTGACATTTATAATAATCGAATGCACTAAAACTAATTCCCATGCACCGACAATTTTTAAACAAAAACAAAGAACAAAAATATATATGGTAGTTAAAAAAACAAATATCCGAAATAATATCAAAAATTTAGCTCAATTTTTGCAAGTTAAAAATATTAAAAAAAACGTAAGCTGGAAATAAAAACAAAAATACTAACGGCAGCTTAAACATAAACTGGAAATAATTAAAAAAAAAAACACACACACACACCTAAGAGCCTTTTAAAGCTGAAAATCTAACCCACGATTTGAAAGAAATTCCTGTTACTAACTAAAAAAAAAAAAAAATTTTTTTTTTACAATTTTCATATATTTTTCAAACATTTCGATTGATTTGCATTCATATCAAAAGAAATTTTCAAATACAAAAAATCACAGATATAACAAAAATATACAAAATCTCATAACAAAACAAGTATTTTGGAAAACTTTTTGAAAGTGACCAATCTATGAAAGAAAATTTTCTTGCTTTTGTTTTATAAATATGCTCTAAGAATATAACAAATAAGAGTTCTTGGTTATACAACACCAAGAAAGTAAATAATATTTTGATTTATATATAACAAAATAAAAACAAATTGTATAAAATAAAAAAAAAATATTTACAAAGAATATAAAATATTTAGTATTTGTATACTATATAAAAGTTTTTGATTTTTTGTTAAAAAATAATTTTTTTTTTATTTATTTTTTTTATATTTTTTTTATTTTTTTTTATTTTTTTTTACAAAGAATATAAAATATTTAGTATTTGTATACTATACAAAAGTTTTTGATTTTTTGTTAAAAAATAATTTTTTTTTATTTATTTTTTTATATATTTTTTTATTTTTTTTTTACAAAGAATATAAAATATTTAGTATTTGTATACTATACAAAAGTTTTTGATTTTTTGTTAAAAAATAATTTTTTTTTTTAAATTTTTTTTTTTATTTTTTTACAAAGAATATAAAATATTTAGTATTTGTATACTATATAAAAATTTTTGAATTTTTGTTAATTTTTTTTTTAATTTTTTTTTTTATTTTTTTTTTTTTACACCCTATACTAATTTATATGCCTATGTATTTGTATACACTGTTATGTACATTCAATATATAAGAATTATGTACTTATACTTATGTATAAGTTAAAGGAAGAAATAAATTCTAGAAAACAAAATGATAATCAATATATTTATTGTATAAAATATTGTATGAAAAACATTTTTGAAATTAACAACAACAAAATTGCACTGAATCAATGTTTGAGAAAATTATTTAAATGCACAATTTTGTAAAATTAAAAAGAAAAAATACAAAAAAAAAAAATTCTTTTTAAAAGAAAAGAAAAATATACAAAAAAGAAAAAATGTCCATTAAAAATAATGTCATGCGAAAGACCGTTCCCATTTGATGTCTTTTTTTTCTAAAAGAAATCGGTATTCTATATAAAACGATCTTTCTGAGGCTTTAAACTATGATAGACTTTTTGGGTTGCCCAAAAAGTAATTGCGGATTTTTCATATAGTCGGCGTTGACAAATTTTTTCCCATCTTGTGACTCTGTAATTGCATTCTTTCTTCTATCAGTTATTAACTGGCAATTTTAGCTTGCTTTAGAAAAAAAGTGTAAAAAAAGTATATTTTATTAAAGTTCATTCTAAGTTTTATTAAAAATGCATTTACTTTTTTTTAAAAAATCCGCAATTACTTTTTGGGCAACCCAATATTTGTCTAACCATTACCAATATCAGGCAGAAAAGTTACATATATGGTCAAACAAGTAAAAGCGTGCCAAGTTCGGCCGGGCCGAATCTTATATACCCTCCACCATGGATTGCATGGATTGTCGAGTTCCTTTCCCGGCATCTCTTCTTAGGCAAAAAAAGGATATAAGAAAAGATTTGCTCTGCTATTAGAGCGATATCAAGATATGGTCCGGTTTGGACCACAATTAAATTATATGTTGGAGTCCTAAGAAAACTGTCACCCAATTCGGCGAGTGAATATATGCGAGTAAATAAACTATTTCTTAACGAGTCTAAAACTAAGATAATGCGCTTCAGACCACTCAGACATTTTAATTCGCAATTCAGCCTAAATATTGGTGGAAAAGAAATCAAGGAAGTAAGCACAATCAAGTACTTAGGATTACACTTGCAGTCGAATTTAGCCTGGGATGAACATATCCGGCATCTAAAGTTAAAGATATCGCCGGCTCTTGGCTTATTATATAAATTCAAGAACAAATTTGATACTCGAACTAAATTTTTAATCTATCAAAGTTTAATTGGAAGTCATCTTAATTATTTGGCCATCATATACGCCCACAAGAACAATACGGCTTTGAAATCACTCCAGCGTCTTCAAAATAGATCTCTGAAAGCAGTGGCTAATCTGGATATAAGGCATTCCACGTCTAGTCTCTATCATGATATTTTCCCATCGGTTATGCCAATATATTGTAGATATAGATTCCAAGTTCTATTATATGTCTATAAATGCCTTAAAAACATTGGACACCACACACTTCTTTTTACACGAAATCAATCAAGTTTCAATACTCGGAATAATCAGCAGCTAAGAGTTGTATTATGCCGTACTGAGACGACTAAACAACGTATTGAGTATGCTGGTTGCCACGCATTCAATGCCTTACCACAAATTTTTAATGAATACAATAGTATCCAAATCTTTAAACGCAAATTGAAGGAATATTTATTATCTCATGTTGATGAATTTGTTTAAGACAGTACACAAGCTATGATTGTTACTAATTGTATATACGTAAATAATTTAAGAAAAAAAAGTTTACAATATTAAAATTACTATAAATACAATATGAAGTAATGTTTTTTGCCAACTAGCCTCTTTAATGCCTTTTTGGCGCTGAGGCACCAACATAATTTTGAATTATTGTATATATAAGATTTATAACGAATAAAATAAAAAAAAAAAAAAAAAAAAAAAAAATTCGAATAAGAATTGCCCCGTTTGGAGGCTCAAGAAGTAAAATAGAGAGATCGATTTATATGGGAGCTGTATCGGGCTATAGACCGATTCAGATCACAATAAACACGTATGTTGATGGTCACGAGAGGATCAGTCGTACATAATTTCAACCAAATCGGATGAGAATTGCGCCCTTTAGAGGCTCAAGAAGTCATGACCCAAGATCGGTTTATATGGCAGCTATATCAGGTTATGGACCGATTTGAACCATACTTGGCACAGTTGTTGCCAAGAATAGCGCCCTCTAGAGGCTCAAGAAGTCAAGACCCAAGATCGGTTTATAAGACAGCTATATCAGGTTATGGACCGATTTGAACCATATTTTGCACAGTAGTTGGAAATCAAAACAAAACACGTTGTGCAGACTTTCATTCCAATTGGATAAGAATTGCGCATTCTAGAGGCTCAAGAAGTCATGACCCAAGATCGGTTTATATGACAGCTATATCAGGTTATGGATCGGACATAGTATAGCTATAATACCTGAATTGTTTAAGAAGTAAGTATATCCTGTCTGGTTCTTGCCCATGAATCAAACATAGCTTCTTGAACAGTCCAATTGTAACTGACGAATGTTCAAATCGGTCCAAATTCATTTTCTCTTGCCGACCTTGAATATTTTAAATTTCATTCAAAGCGGAAATTTTGTTCTTTAAATAACTTAAAATACTTCTATCTCCTTAACTGAAAACCAACTAGGTTAGGTTAGGTGGAAGTTCGCATCGCATCCCACCTCGTTTTCTGTCTGTTTTGCTTTCCTCTCCAGCCGTTGCAGCTCCGTCAAAAGGCAGATAAAGTGATGCCAAGTATGCTCCACCGTTTCCCTGTCTCACCACTGTTACATCCAACGTGCCTATCTAGTCTTCCCAATCATGAAAAAGACAGCTTTGCTCCAATAGCGCCATGCATTTAGTCTTAGCCAAACTCGTCACGACTTGATCAATGCCAACCACAAAGAGAGTTCCTTCTTCCTTCTCCTCCCTGTGGAAGACCTCCCAGCGACCAAACCTTGGTGTTGCTTGCCCAAAAATCTCAACATGCGTTCCGTGGCAAATTTACTGCCCCATCCCTTGATGAAGACCGTCGTCTTTGTGAGCTGGGGGATATCCATTTTTCTCACCAGGTCAAGCTTTGCGCCCTCCCAGGGAGCGTGAATACCTCTGACAAGCTGTTTGACGGTATCAATACATTCCGCCGACGCAAAACGCAGCGTAAAGATGTCCCCTCGCATATACTCGCAGCTCATCATTTGTATAGGTGGACCCTCTACAGAGTTCCACACATATTCGAAAACCAGATCGTTAACCAGATCTTCCACTTGGGACCGATGATCTGGTGGAATCCTAACGGATGCACAGCCGATGTTGATGACAGCATAAGTCAGCTCATCTCTAGTGTGCTTCCTTGCCACTCTGGCATAAGAGGGCGCCTCCTTACCATTCTCAGCGACCATCTTTCCCTTCCGCGATGGCTGCGGCCTCCTATTGCAAGTCACAGTCCTTCATGAAGACTCAGGGGCCGTGCGCGCTTCCTTCGTTTCTGTTCTGACTTTGTCTACCTCCAGGACACTGTCCGGAGTCCCCATTCCGGGATGGCTGGCTTGGTTTTCCCAGATTACTTGAAAGAGGGGAGCTCTTTTTCTTCTTCTGCATTTCAGCAGTGTTATGCTCTTCGGGAGATCTGCTTCTTTTTCCAGCTTCCGTAGTAGTGCTCGGAATGTCAGTTCTATCCCTTCCAACATCCTGTGCTTTGGCCCGATTACGCTGCCGATACATACTCCTTCGTCGTACACCGGATCGCTTTCTCGGTCTCCTTGTGAGCTTAGCAAAGCCATCGCTCAATTCTGTCGTCATCCTGATGCCCTTATCCCTCGATTCGGCTGCGGTGACTGTTTTATTGGCACCGTCGCTAACTGAATCCGAGTCAGAAAGACCACCTTTACTTAAAGGCTGGGGAAGAATTGTGCATCCCTCTGCTTTATCCGTCTCTTCCTCATTAATTAGTCTGACGATTAGTTGTGCGCTTGAAGCATTACTCTCGACTACAGGTGCCAAGGCATCCACACCTATAGGAGGGGAGGACAACGCACTACAGTCTGACGCCACCACCGCAGATGTTGAGTCTTTGGAGTCCATTTCTAGCCTACTCCAAAAGGCTTTAACATTTTTTTCGTAATAGGTAGTACCTATTCCGAGATACGGATATATTTTTTTTTTTTGAGGAGCGAAATAAAAACACGTCCGCTCCACTCAATGGCTACAATTACAGTAAAAATCAACTAAACTGACAGGATATGTGTTCTTTCGGACATTTTCGCCAATTTTATATGATCATTTGATTCTTCCAACAAATGCTCCAACGTCTCATCATCTTCCCCACATGCCCTACACATGATATCACTTGCAGCACCGACTTTAGTGCTGCACTTTAGTCGCCCCTTTCAGCCGACGGCTGGTCAAAGGGTAGTTAGTTTTAAAATTCCAATTTTCCCACCCACTTTCCCCGTACTGTCTACCAGTTTCAGAAGCTCGGCCAACGGCTAAATCTGTTGCTAGTATTCTCGCCGCGGTTCCACTGAAGTTGGAAAATTCCTTGGATTTCAATTGCGATTAAAGTTATGGTATAAACAATTGGCTGGAATACCGTAGGTATGTTCGGCCATCATTAAGCCATGCTACAGTTAGGTGCCACGTAGTTGACCCCCAATGCTGTTACCGTTTCGATTTCAAAGTCCTACGAGCATTTCAAGGCCTAATTGTTATCAGACACAATATTTTCCGCCACTAAAATCGATCCTTTATGTGGTGAAGACCTTAGCGATCCCAATGCAGAGCTGTTCCAGGATTTACTCAAACTTCTAATATCAAAGATTCTTACGATATACCCAGTAGCTCTACCTGAGTCAATAGCCCACTTGGAAATGCAAATTTGCCCATGACCATTTCACTAAGGAACTCCTTTTTATAGCCGAGTCCGAACGGCGTGCCGCAGTGCGACACCTCTTTCCGGAGTAGTTTTAGCATGACATAGTACCTCACAAATGTCGACAGCATTAGGAGGGGATAATCACCGCTGAAAAATTTTTCTGTTATTCTTGCCAGGAATAGAACCCAGGCCTTCAGCGACATAGGCGGACATGCTAGCCTCTGTTCTACGGTGACCTCCGATACCCCACTTACTGACGAAAATCCTGCTGTAGCAGGCTGCTACTATGGCTTCTTTCCCTCATATTTCTTACATAAAAGAATCTTTAGTACCAGCCAACAAAACTATGCCCAAACGTGATGGGGGGTATTTTCGCATGCTCCAAATGTGATGTCATCAGTATAGCCGACCTTTTTGCCCTGTTCTAAATTTCTTCTAAGGTGTTGAAGAGAACCTTTTTTCATAGAACAGAAGGGTATCATGTTTTTGAAGAACTTAAAATATCTGTAACTCCTCAACTAAATTATACGAATTTTTCTTTACATTTAAACTTAGCCAGATATAAAGCTTACGACCTTCTCAACTATTTTCCTATGTTAAAATTTTTTCATATTTGTGTTCGTTCTTTAAAAATGTAAACCTTCCTCTATTTAAGCTATTTCATAGGCTTTTAATTCTAAAATGATGGAACTTCAATGGCAAGATTTGCTAAACTAATCTTTTCAGTAATCTTCACATTTTATTCGAATGGACATTTTTTCTATAAACTTTAAAATATGCAGCTAATAAAAGAATATACCTATATATATATAAATATATCTTAAGTACATATGTTTGTTATATGATCAATGAAAATTTTTTGGTTTTTGTTTTTTCATCATCATTTAAAAGTAAGAGCAACAAATTACAGAATACATTCCAATATCATACAACCATACCTACAAAAACAATATGTGCTTATGTGTAGTTAAATAAATATAAATATTATATATAAAATTCTGTGATTATTAAATAAATAAATAAAATATGAATACGATATAGTTTATTCGAAGACACAAAAGCGAAATCATTAGTCATTTCGTTAAGATATTTTAGAGTCAGAGGGGGTCTAGTTCTTTTAAGGAACTATTTAAAAAAAATCCTTGCTACAAATTAAAACCAAAAAAAAGAGAAACGTTACAACATGATATTATATAGAGAGATGACTTCGATATTCTCTCGTACTAACCTATACTAAAGAACTAGGTCCATCTCTGTCTCGTTTGGATTTATCATACCATTTCACATTCATATCAAAATTCATTAAACTGAGATATACATGCTCTGCTATTAAAGTTTATTCAACAGAACAAAAAAAAAAGAATCGTGAAACAAAGATATTTCAATAAAACAATATTTTATTCAATTTGAACATAGTTTTTTTTTTGATAAGGTGAGTTCACATTCATTGGAAAACGACAAATAAATGCAACGGAAATTAGTATTTATCGATGTGTATCAAACTATAAATTGTACGATAAATCTGGTCATACAAAGAGAATAAATCATGGCGGGTGAACAACCTTAAGTCTTAACATTGTTTTATTGCAGCAAAGTCAACAACCGCTATATAAACGGTATTACCACATTTTATAATGCCGATAAGGCAGTGTTTTATTAGAGAAGCCATTCATTATTTTTTTTAAGGGCTTCCAAATTGGAATTAAATGCAAATCTGGCCCACGTTTCCACATACTAATTGATAGCGATAATGTCACCGCCAACATGGTAAATTCTTATTGAAAATTCGAGCTCGTGGTTTTTTTTTGGGTATATATGTTTAATTCTTGATTCGATATTTCGTCTTTTGCCGGAAGACATCATCGAGATTTCTGTTAAAATTACAAAAGGGAAACATATATCAAACATATATAATCTGGCTGATGATGTTCTATTGCCGTTCGGATTCGGCTGTAAAAAGAAAGTCTCATATCATTGAGCTTAAAACTGTAATCGCTCAACACTTATTGATATGTGAGAAGTTTGCTCCCTGTTCACCCCATGGAAGACGGAGCGGGTGCTCTTCACTCTCAGATACAAGACACCAGAGTTCAGACTCGAAGGAGGCGAAGTACCTTGGTATAGTCCTCGATTCAAAGCTGTCCTGGAAAAAGATTACCAAGGAAAGATGCCGTAAGTCATTGTAGAATGTTCGGTAGGAAGTGGGGGCAACCACCAAGATGATTTATTGGATGTATACGGCCATTGTGAGACCAGCACTGGACTTTGGAGGGCCGTGGAAAAGAGAACTTGTAAGAGGGAATTTGAGAAAGTGTAGAGGCCTGCGTTGGGGTCACAGGAGCACTAAGATCCGTACCACAGGCAGGTTTGGAAGCGATGTTAGATATGCAGCCCATTGAACCTATATTCTTAACTGCGCCACCAAGGTCGCGCTTTGGCTGAGGTAGCTCGGCATATCCAACATCGTGTGGCCCACAGTTCAATGTTATGGATGCGAAGGCTAGACTGGGGAGGGATAAGACATTCAGGATTCGTTTTCTCGAAACGGATGAATAGAAGGCGAATGCTGTGTTTGAGGAGGATGAGACATCGATCTTCACGGATGGCTCCAAGCTGGAGTCAGAGACTGTATTAGGGGTCTACTCCGGCCCACTCAATGTTGGTATGTCACAGAGACTGTCGGAAGTGTGTACGGTCTTTGAGGAAGAGATCTGTGTCATTCCAGTAGCCGCAAGAAAAATTTTAGTAAGGGATTTACCGCCGTCAAAACTCTAGGCCTTGGGTTCGAGGATGTTGAGGTTGAAGTGTGTGGCAGATTGTTTAAAGTCCACGATGTGACGCTGACATGGGTTCCCGGATTCAAGGAAAAGAGGAGGCGGATAAATGCCGCTGCAGGGGTTCGTCTGCGATGGGGGCCCAGCCACCGGTCTTTCCTACGTGCCATTTGTCGAGCTATTGAACAAAGTAAAGATATGGCAAGAGCGGCGTTCTACCCTCCTGTAGATTTGGAATTTGGAATGGTTAGAGCTGAGGTGTTTGCGGTGTTTTGACAGGCCCTTAAAAGTTTCGGGAATCGCACCACCTAGTGCTTTGAAATTTTGCTCACGATCTCGCTAACACCTCAGTTCTAACCACTCCAAATTTCAAATATATATCTTTATCAGTTCTCACATGGCATGATTTTCACCAGTTTTTTTTTTCGATTTTCTCCCACTGTGTGGAGTTTGATATGAGGTCGATAAGGACCTTTACATAATTGGACTCTGTATCATAGGCCGCATGGCAGCGATGATGGAAATACTGCACAATGACTTCTCTAGGAGTTATCTAGATACGGATGAGGAGGAGACTATCGAGCAATTGCTATGTTCATGTCAGGGGACACAGGCTCTTCTTTCTGGGGAGGCAGTTCTTCTGCAGTCTTTCTCCTCCCTTTCTTTCTCGTGTATCTGAATGGGCCAAATTGTTGTCCAAGAGAACTCACCTATGACGGGCAACCCATTCAACCTTACCTAACCTGTTCCTTAGTGGATTGTTTTTGGGTAAATTTGTATTTTAGAATTTATATAACCTTTAGACGTAAAGAACCTAACCTTCTACTTTCTCATTTTGTTTCTTGGTAACACCAAAACCCATTGGCATATCAAGACGCATATCGAAAATCGCAACATTTCTACACTTTCTCCCATTGAATAAGGGTATGTCTTCTATTCTGCTTTCGGAATAGTCGCGGAAATTTTTAATTGTTTCGCAGTTTGAATTTGACAGTTTTTGTTTCCATACCAAAACACGTTTTTTATCTACACTTATCGCCCTCCAGAGGCTCAAAAGTCAAACTGGGAAGTCGGTTTATATGCCAGCTATATCAGGTTATATACCGATTTAGAACATACTTGGAACAGTTGTTGAAAGTCATGCAAAATTTCAACCATATTGGATAAGAATTGCGCCCTCTAGAAACCCAGTCTAATGGGGAGATCGGTTAATATGGCGGCTATATCAGGATATGAAGTGATTTAGTATTTGGAAATCAAAATAAAACACTTCATTCAAAATTTCGGCCAAACGGATAAAAATCACGCCCTCTAGAATCTCAAGAGGTCAAGACCCAAGATCGGTTTATATGGAAGCTATGTCAGGTTATCAGCTGATTTCAACCATACTTAGCCCAGTTATTGGAAGTCATAACGAAACACGTCATGCTAAGTTTCAGCCAAATCCGATAGGAATTACGCCCTCTAGAGGCTCAAAAAGTCTAATCGGGAGATCGGTTTATATGGCGGCACAGTTAGAAGTCATACCAGAACACTTCATGCAAATCGACCAATCGGATAAGAATTGCGCCCTCTAGAAGCTCAAGAATTCAAGACCCAATATAGGTTTATATGGCAGCTAAATAAAAACATGGACCGATTTGGCCCATTTACAACCCTAACTTTCGTGCAAAATTTCGGTTAAATCTGATAAGAACTGCGCCCTCAAGAAGTCAAGACCCAAGATCGGTAAATATGGCAGCTATATCAGGTTATCAACTTATTGCAACCATACTTAGCACAGTTATTGGAAGTCATAACGAAACAACTTATGCAAAATTTCAGCCAAGTCGGTTAAGAATTGCGCCCTCTCGAAACCCAAGAAGTCAAGACACAAGATAGATTTATATGGCAGCTATATAAAAAATTGACCGATTTGGCCCATTTACAATACCAACCCATCTACATTAATAAGACGTATTCGTGCAAAATTTCAAGCGCCTAGCTTTACTCCTTCGAAAGTTAGCGTGCTTTCGACAGACGGACGGACTTGGCTAGGCCGACTTAAAATGGAATGACGATCAAGAATATATAGATACTCTATGGGGTCTTAGATCCATATATGGCTGCGAAAGTTGATAATACAGTTACCGGCACGTATTATTGGCTGCATCAATCCTAGTATTGTAGTCTTTTTGCAAAGTACAATATTATCGACTTTCTCTCTCGCTCTTATTGAATAAAAGCGTTGAATAAGCAGTTAATATGGCAACAACAGTAGATAATACAGTTACCGGCACTGTATTATTGGCCGTATCAATACTGGTGTTATAGTCCTTTTGCACGGTACAGTATTATCGACATTCTCTTTCTCTCCCCCTTATTGAATAAAACGTAGACCAAGGTCTTAATATGGCTGCAAAAGTTGATAATTCCGTTTCCGGCACTGTATTATCGGCCGCATCAATCCCAGAGTTGTAGTCTTTTTGCACTGTGCAATATTATCGACATTCTTTCTCTCTCGCTCTTATTGAATAAGAGCGTCCAATACTTAGAGCGTGGAGTAAGCAGTCCAAACGTTGATAATACAGTCATATCATCGATAATACAGTTTAAGACTGTACCATATTGCGAGCTACTACAACAAAACACCTTCCACTTTATGGAATGGAATGTTTTTATATCACAACCCACAGTTAGACTCAACATCCAAGTTATAAAATTAATAGCATTCCAGCATGGAAAGTGAGAAGAGTTCTTACGTACAACGAGTAAAGTATGTTGATTCAAAATGCATGTTGCCAAAAAGCAATAGAAGATGGCATTTTCGTCGTTGTTAAAAAATCGCATCAAATTTATAAAACCGGAAATAAAATGTGGGTTATTATTAACGTCTAATATTTCAAATTATAAAACGATTTTAGAAATTTGCTATGGTTTTGTATAGAATAAAAACATTTTTGCTTTTAAAACTAACAAAGACTTACATCTTAGAAAAAAAGAGGGACTCTAGAAATATTTCTTCGTTCCATACGCCTTATTCTTCATCAACTTTATGATATAATTGCATCAACTTTATTGAATAGTTCTAGAGCGCCTGAAAGCACAATTCTTATACGATTTGGCTGAAATAAGGAAGAAAGTGTTATGTTATGACACATCCTTGTTAATTATGGTCGCAATAGATCCAAAAATTTGATATTGTTGTCTTTAAAACCGATTTGATCCGATTTGACTTTTTGCTGCTGCAGAGCGAAATGATTATTTGACTGTAGAGACATTTTTAGTTTTGAACTTTTTTATTATTACCATACAAATGTTTTGCATTGTCCGAACTGCATCGATGATATTTTCATTAACATTTTTATAACCTCCACCATAGAATGGGGGTATACTAATTTCGTCATTCTGTTTGTAATTCCTCGTAATATTCGTCTAAGACCCCATAAAGTTTATATATTCCTGATCGACATGACATTTTATGTCGATCTAGCCATGTCTGTCTGTCTGTCCGTCCGTCCGTCTGCCCGTCCGTCTGTCCGTCCGTCTGTTGAAGGCACGCTCGAAGGAGTAAAGCTAGCGGCTTGAAATATTGCACAAATACTTCTTATTAGTGTAAGTCGGTTGGGATTGTAAATGGGCCATATCGGTCCATGTTTTGATATAGCTGCCATATAAACCGATCTGGGGTCTTGAATTCTTGAGCTTCTAGGGGGCGCAATTCTTATCCGATTGGAAAGAAATTTTGCACGACGTGTTTTGCTACGACTTCCAACAACTGTGCTAAGTATGGTGGAAATCGGTTCATACCCTAATATAGCTGTCATATGAACCGATCTGGGGTCTTGACTTCTTGAGCCTATAGAGAGCGCAATTACTATACGATTTGGCTCAAAATTTGGCATGGCGTGATTCGGTATGACTTCCAAAA